>NW_015175392.1:90070-90258 GCF_001447785.1 Gekko japonicus | reverse complement strand
AATCAACGTTTTAGTCCCGGACCTCCTAAAAATGCCGGGCGCAGTTATACTCTATGGTACTCCAATATAGATATGTCCTCCCTTGCCCAGCTTCCTGTCCTTCATCCAAATGGTCCCCTTCTCCTTCCGGTGCAGTCCAAATAGCCTCCGACTCTTTCCGGTGCAGTATCCTCCAACGCTGCTCTCCT
>NW_015175392.1:64099-90055 GCF_001447785.1 Gekko japonicus | reverse complement strand
CTTGTTTATGGTCTATTTTAGAAACGTCACTTCCGCCTTGCCCTTCAGTCTCGCGATTTCTGCCAGCCGGTTCTTTGTCTCTTATCTCAGCATAGCCCACAGGAATGCAAAACAAAGTTCTTTTTGCTTAAATTTGCTACAAATCTCCCACTTCTGAACCAAGCAAGTTCACTCAATTGGTAGTTCATAATCTCTTATCCGGCTACTTCAACTAGTGTTTTTCAGTCCTCTCTGGTAAGTAAATTTAATTTTTGTTACCTTCTTTGTTTATACTGGTTTTTGAGCTGTTTCCTTTGTTCTCGATCTTTCCCCTTCTGTCACTGAGATCAGGAATGGCAACTTTATGCTGTATACACAGCCCGGTAGGCTCCTCTAGTGTTGATCGCGACGCCCGCTTCGTGGGAGGAGATCAAAGAGTGTTCCAAGCCTCCTCCGAGACTTAAATCACTCTAATCTCAACTCCCTCTTGGGTCTGGATGCTTGCCAGTCTCCCCCCTGCCTGGGAGAAGTTGCGTTGGGCCGATAAATATGCCCAAACTGCTTTTAGGAGCCCCCATCACCTTGAGTACTTTCAAGGTGCATCAAATCGCCATTTTTCCCCGACCGGAAGCCCAGCAAGCTTTCTAATTGACTACTGGAGATTTGATTGGCTGTGCAGATTTTTTTAAAAAATGTTGCTTTGGCAGCAGCTGCCACCACAGCATAAGGATCTGCACTGCGTTACTGAAGTTAAGCCGTGGCGATCATTTTGTGGCTTGCTCCACCTCTTCTGGCAGCCATTTTGCGGCAGCCATTTTGTTCCTGTGCCCACCATGTCATGTCAGAGTTCTAAACATGCCCACTGTGCTCAAAAAGGTTGGGGATCCCTGGTTTAAAATCAACCAGCTGTGGTTAGTTGATCATCTGAACACAGGCTGCCATTCGTTATGGTTAGGGCTGCCATTTCTTGGGTGGGGTGGAGGAACTCCTGCCCATGGCCTCCATTGCCCAACCGTGCTCTGGTGCAATCCTGCAACATTGTGATGTCATTTCCAGCTGCATAACTGAAAGTGACATCACCATGTCTTGGGTTGCCAGAGTGCCCAGCCATATGGTGACATCACTTCCAGTTACGTGGCCGGAAATGACACCATGACATCACAGGATGCCAGAGGAATTTCTGCCCCCCCAAATCTCAGGACATTGAAGTAGGGTTGCCAGGTCCCCTGGGGGGTTGGGAATCCCCCGCTCAATGGGTCCGTTCCCTGCCGGCTCGGATTGGGCTGTCAGGGGGAACCCCACCCCCAAAGTACTGGGAGCACGGAGACATGCCTGGCGTGATGATGTCACTCGGAGGTGATGTCATCGTGTCGGGCACGTTGTGGGAGGATGCTCTATCATTTGAGGGAAAACTCTATGGTTTTCCCTCGAATGATAGTGGCCCCGCCCCCAATGTGCCCGATATGATGACAGCACTTTCAGGTGACATTATCACGGCGCACGCACTTTGCACGCGTGCTGCAGAACTCCCAGGGAGGGCTGGGACTCCCCCCACTAAAGCTAAGGTAGGACTTGGCAACCCTACTTTGAAGCTGGACATAGGAATACAGGCGTCCTAGATGAATTGTGTTGCTCAGCTCCTCACAGTCCCTGCCTTACTAGCAAAGAACAGCTCAAACTTGAAACCTCTCTTGCTTTTCACCCACTCTCACTAGCTAGTATTGAGGGGTGGAGTGAAATCTCCAACAGGAAGTTGGACTCCTTGGGTTTGGTGTGAGGAAAGGATTGCTCCGAGAAGCCAGGCAACATCCTTAGCAACTGTTGAGGAAGGGGTAGTGGGTCTGTGTCTGTCTGCCATGTCAGCCAATGGTAAGGGAGCTGGCAATAAGGTCTGGTTTTTCCCTTAGATGGACACCCCTGTGCAGGGTGGGATGTCTGCCACGTCTCAGCGGGGGAAGTGGGTGGCACTGAAACCAGATGTGTTGAGGCAAACCCTAGATTCATGGATTGCCTGTGAGCTGAATCCTGATTTCACCAACCAGCCGTAGTTAAGATTAAGCCTTGGCTCCACTTGAACCGAGAGCCATAAGATGTTTTCTTGCTGCAACAAGGGTGGATCAATTCCACATCTCCTCTCTGCAACAAGTGGGTATTTGTGGTCCCAGGTCTCTCTCCAGTGGGAAGGTCTGTTGTGACGCAATAGCTTTGCTTTGAATCCCGGAGAGACCGGCTGGAGTCCACATACAGCTGCATGCGTCACTGTTTCTATTTGCACATGACTGTAGTTTTTGGTGGTGGTGTCCTGTCTTTGGAATGCCTTCCCCTTTGAGGTTCACCTGGTAAAGACTGTGGTGGAATGGGTCTGCTCTGGTCTGCAGGCCCCATTCCACCCAAGGTTTTTCCCAATCCCTGTAGAGGCTTTTCTTTCTCTCTCAGGTAACTCACCATCACCACCTGACCTTTCCAGGAGTTACTCACTGGGAACCAGTTTCCCTCCCAAGTTCTGAGGGCTTACCTCTGTGTCTCCTGCTGCCCAGTGCCTGGTCACCATGGGGATAGTTTACTGATTTGTGTGCCCCTGGAGGAATAGCCACATGCCAACTGCCTGCCTTCTCCCTGGCGCTCCTTTTCAAAATAGTGTGTTCGAGACAGTGGAGGTCCATGTGGTACAGAGAACCACTGCCAGCAGCAAAAGTTATAAAGTAGTTATTCAAAAGAAAATGTTTACAAGCATACTTTTAGCACAGCACCAGATTGAGCAAGGGATACAAAAAGAAAGAGGTAAAAATGGAACCCTCTTTCCCTCTCTCTATACATACCCTATCAAATGGTAAAATATAGGACAGGCTACTTTAGCTTTGGAAGTTACAGATCCCTACAGAATTACCATTAACTTAAAGCTTGCTTCAGCTGTTTAGGTGAGCACATGGTCAATGGCTGCCTTGTCCGTGGAGAGGACTGTGTGCTTTCACAGAATCAGCATCCCAGGAAAAGAGACCTTCTTCCCCCTGCAAGGAGTTTTTATCACCTCGCTTTTCCCCACCCCCTGACCAAGTCAGGCCAGGTCAAAGAGGCTTTTCATGGAGATCTCCAGGAATCTCCTTCCTGAAGACTCTCTCATATTTAACACCTTCAAATCTCTGTTCCCTGCTTGGGGAATGGGGAGAGTTTTACCCACCCATTATCTCTCCTGCCAGATCTATTAGCATTTGTATGAAGGTGAGCTGAGGTGGATGCAATGAACATGAAATCGAGCAAACTCCAGAGGATGACAGAAAACAGGAGGGCCTGGTGTGATGTGGTCCATGGGGCTGCAAAGAGTTGAACTCAACTGTGCAACTGAACAAGAGCTGAGGTAATTGAACTGACTTCCCTCCTCCCTTCCGGTCTGTTCTCTGCCCGGGGGGGGGGGGAACCCTGTTGAAATGCACAGGGGAGGTTTTGCTGATTTCAAACCTCCCAGGAAAAAATTGCATTTCTTCACAAAGACCATAGAGACCAGGGGAGCTTCCTAGACTGTCACTATGTGGATGCCATTTCTGCACCTAGTCCTCAGTTCCTTGGGGCAGGAAACTGGGGCGGAGGGGCAGGTAAATGGAGGCCTAGCTGCAGCAGGCCTCTGAGGAGAGCAAAGGAGTCCTCGAAAGAGAAGACCCTGGAAAGACTCCGACCACCCTGCTCATTCTCTAAATTCTTCTAATAGCTTCTGGTTGTTCTTCATATTCAACGCAAAATCTTCTCTGCGGCCGCATAAGCCTGTTAGTTCTTGTTCTGTTCTCATTTACTAATGAGAATAATTGGTCTCTATCCTACTCCTTTAGGGCAACTTTCTGTGAATTTGTAGATGGGTCACGTCTCCCTCCAGTCCTCTTGTCTCTGGACAGAACATGCTCAAATCACTTACCCTTTTCTAACAGATCCTATTTTCCAGCGCTTTTATCCTTCTTTTCCCTTGTTGTCCTCTGAACTCGCTCCAATTTGTCTGTCCTTTCAAACATGTTTTGCCCCCAACTGAACGCAGTAATCCAGCTGAGGCCTAATCAGTGTCAAAAAGAGCAAAATAATTACCTCGCTTGTTTTGCATGCTGTACTCCAGTTAATACATCTCAGCATAATTTTTTTCTGGGGGGGGGGGTAGATGTAGCATAGCATCGCTGAATGGTCGGGGTGTTTTGCTGTAATCCTGTTCTCAGTGGCATTTGCCATTCGGAATGATGGTATCGTATTTTTTTTTACCTCTGGAATTTAAGCTGTTGTGCCCAATATCTTGTCGACTCGACATCTCTTTGACTGTTTATGATTAAAATTATCCCCATCAGATCAGGGTGTGTGAAAATGAGTGTTGGAAATGTTCAGTTTATTTCAATAAATTACACAGCTGGAATAAACAAGGCAAATTACACCCATTCATTTAGGAATTAATTCATCCCCACATGGGTGTAGCTGCCCCCTAGGGCAGGATAGTGATAGGGCTTAGTAGGCAGGATAGTGATAGGGCTTAGTAGGTGTCAGCTATGCTGCCATGATGGGGGGGGGGATCCATTCTCTTCCTCTGTGGGCCAGATGCTGCTTCTTTACTTTTGCTTCTCTACTGCTTGCTTATCAATGACCTTGCAGGTTGCTGGTGTAGTGTCTGGGATGCCTGGAACCATGGGAGCACTTTCGGTTCCCAGCTGCTGCCTCTAACGGCCTGGGGAGCCAGGCTAATTGGCTTATGGAAAGGGGGGGTGCATACGAATACCCTATATCCCATTATGCTTGTAGGAACGTTGCCATTCTTAACAGTGACTATGTTAATGCCTCTATAGCTCTGCAATAAAGTATAACCTTTCTGATAAGCGTGTACTCCGTTGTTGTCTGTGGAACCTGACATTCTGTTAAGGGTAGTGATAGGGCTTGGTAGGCAGGATGGTGATAGGGCTTAGTAGGCAGGATAGTGATAGGGCTTAGTAGCATGATTACCTTCTTTGCTTTAGTAGAGGTACCGTAAAGTTTTCAAGTCTGTTACTGGCAACAGTTTTGAGTCAAGTTTCCCAAAATAAACCGGCATGGATATTGGGGAAGAGGTACCATATGTCAGTCCCTCGCCATATGAGTAGCAAATCCAATGTTCATGTTCTGATGCCAACACCTGATTTGCGCATGTGTGCATAATTCAGAAACTCATGGCCTTAAGGGTTGCCAGCTTCCCGGTGGTTGGCTGGAGATCACCAGGGATGACAACTGATCTCCAAGCGACAGAGATCAGTTCACCTGGAGAAATGGCCATCTCCGTTTCAAAGCCGAAGAGCCAGCGCTGTCCGAAGACATTTCCGTGGTCATGTGGCCGGCATGACTAAACACCAAGGCGCACGGAATGCTGTTACCTTCCCACTGAAGTGGTACCTATTTATCTACTAGCAATTTCTTGCTTTCGAACTGCTAGGTTGGCAGGAGCTGGAACTAGAGACGGGAGCTCACTCCGTCTTGCGGCACCTGGGTCTCGAACTGCTGAACTACTGACCTTCCCCAGCCTGCAGTTCAGCGGCTTAACCACTTGAGCCACTGCAGCTTCTAGTATTATTACTATTAACTAAATTGTAGTAGAGACATTGGGTCAAGTTGCTAAAGGGACTGAGGGCTCAGGTACACAATACATGTGACACAAATCAGGTCAGAGTCCCTCGACCCAACTCCTGGCATGCATAACATCTGAGAACTAGCATTCCCAAGTGCTGTTGGTCTAAATTTGACTTGTGAGTATGGTGTGTGTGTGTGTGTGTGGGGAGGACGGGTTTCAGCCTTTCTTACTGTGCCATTTTCCTGAGCTGAAACGGCTGGGGTGGTAATGGTTCCTGTTTGTGGCAGCATGGGGCACCATGTGTACTGAGAGCAGAACATGGTGCTGCTGGTGAGGCAAATATTTACATATTTATTTGATTCATGTTATTTATATGTTCCCCCCCCACCGCCATTTCAGCTCAGGAAAAGCCCTTGGGAGGGAACGCCTCCCCTGTACCATGTTCATGAGTTGAATCTGGTTCCTCTACTCTTGGGAACGTTTCAGTAGTTCCCTGATGTCATGTGTGACAGAAGTCTAGTCAGGAATCCCCTAGTTTGTGTCATGCGTATAATCTAGTTAAGCCCTGAGATTTGACAGGACATGGCCAGAGAGAAGAAAGAGCCCATAGCCAAGGCAGAAGATGAACAGGCTGTGGGCATGGAGATAAAGGGTCTGCAGGCAGGGCGTGGCCTCCAACTGAATATCCAGAAAACTGTAGAACTGTACCAATATGATGCTGTAGATCACAGGTTCCCAAACTTATTTGGCCTACTGCCCCCTTTTCAGAAAAAAAAATTACTCAGTGCCCCCCTGGAAATCTACCTTCAAGAAGTGGACAAAAAGATGCCGTGACAAATTTGCACATAGTAAAGAAAGATGATGTTGATAAGTAAAGAAAGACGTTGCTGGCCTGAAGCCAGAGGCCAGCAGCAACCTCCACACAATAGCCCAGCAGCAACACCAGTCTTGCAGGGGTGCACATGCATTTTCAGTCACCAGATGCATGGCTGCGATTGGCTGTGGGGACCCCTCTCCACCTCCACCTCCACCTCCCTCTCTGATCCCAGGGAAGACCTGGAGAAGGCAGGAAAAGGCTGCTTTAGATAGGTTCTGGATTCTTCTTTCTTTATGCTTCCACTGCCCCCGTATTTTTATTCAATGCTCCCCAGTTGCACCCAAGGCTCCTACCGGCCACCTGGATCATTCCAGCACCCCCCCCCCCGGGGTGCCCACTTTGGGAACCAGTGCTTTAGACCAATAGAGACTATTTTTACAAATAAACACTAAGATTTATTTATTTTCCCATTCAAATTTCAACCCACTAATAGACAATGTACTATCAGACAATCACTCTCAGCACACATTGGAATTGACCTTTGGTGTGGGGATTGATATGGATCTGATTGGTAAGGTTGAAGTGTCATGGCTGAAGTGCTTTTAATACGCTCGCCCCAACCTGGTGGAACTCTCTACCGAGTAACATCCATGCCCCGTGGGTCTTATTACTGTTCCACAGGGCTTGTAAAGCAGAGATGTTCCGCCAGGCGTTTAGTTGAGGACAGCGATGGTGTTCATTCCCCGCCCCCCTGCAAGGCGGTGGCACAATTGGAACTTTGATCGCCATCTGTTTTTAAAACTGTATTGCTGTTACGGAACTGAGGAATTTTGCTATTATTGAATTTTATTGTTATTTTTGTTTGTTTTAACTATATGATATGAATTCAGTTTGTTGTGCAGTGCCCTGAGCCCTATTAGGGAATGGGCAGTATAAAAGTGGAATATAATAAATAAATAAATAAATAATAAACAATCTATTGTGTATAGCCAAGCCCTACGCCATAGTTGCATCTGATCCAAGCCCTCAGACAGAGATACACATTTGAAGGATCTACAGCAGATGTTTTTGCAGCTATAATATCCTCCTGATATGGTGAGAAAGATTATTGGAAAGGACAGAATGATACCTAGGGACAGCTTGCTACAAGACAAGCCCAAAGAAGACAACGAAACATCACTGGTGGTCACCTACAGCTCACAACTCAAGCCAGTTCAATGCATTATTAATGACCTACAACCCATGCTGGATAGTGACACTTCCCACACACAGGCACTGGGGGGCCAACCTTTTCTTGCTTACATACAGCCTGCTAACCTAAAACAACTTCTCACCCGCAGTCAAAACTACTTAACAGTAACATGGGCTCTGGTACCAAGGCCTGTGACAAACCAAGATGCCAACTTTGCTCTCATATAGATCCTTGCAACACCATCACTGGAGGACCCAGCAACAACAGCCAGACCATCTCATCCTCTAATGTGATTTATGCCATCATGTCTCAGCAATGCCCTCCCACCCTCTACATTGGACAAACAGGCCAGTCCCTTTGACAAAGAATCTCTCATATATAATTGAGTAATGGAGTGGCACTTTCTAAACATTCCACACGCTCCTAAATCAGTTGGCTCCATGATTTATTTATTTATTTATTTATTTATTTATTTATTTCATTCCCCGGCGGTGATCTCTGGCGGTGATCTTCCGGCGCGCGGCCCGTGGAGGCGCGGCTCTGCTCTGTCCATCTCCGCCTCCGCTGTGCCTGCGCCGCCCACGTCGCCGTGCGTTCTTTGTTGCTCCGCCTTTCTCCGCCTCCTCCGTTGACGGCCGAGCGCCAGGTACTCGGTGCAGCTGTCTCCTCGGCCACCAGGGATCGCCGTGTCGCGTCGCCGCACCACTGCTGCCATCCTCGCCGTCGCCACAGATGCCGCCGCCATTGCTGGTCTTTTCGCTGCCGCCGCCGCCGAACTCCACCGCATCCCCGCACGGAGGAGGGTGCTCCCTACCCTTCTAAGGGTAGGTACCCATTTATCTACTTGTGATGTTAACTTTCGAACCGCTGGGTAGGCTTCTGATGTATCACTCAGAAGCCTACCCTATCTACTGACTGCGTTGTCTGAGTGCCGCACACAGAAGCGGTGCCCACCAAATCTTTCCTCAGAAGACGAAAGAAGAAGAAAATGGTGGACTCTGTGTCCTTATACCCTGCTAAGATGCTCCCCCATGACAGCCAATGTGATGCAGCAGTCAGGGCTTCAGAGCATGGTAGAGGCTGCAGGTGTGTGTGTGGGAGATGGAAAACTGAAGAGTGAGGGGGAGATAAAGGTAGGTTGATGATTGGCTGGGAAGGAGATAGGGTTGCCAACTCCAGGTGGGAAATTCCTGGAGATTTGAGGGATGGAACCTGGAGAAGGTGAGGTTGGAGGAGGGGTGGAACCTCGACAAGTACAATGCCATAAACTCCACTGTCCAAACCAGCCATTTCCTCCTAGGGAACCCAATGTTGCTAATCTCCACGTGAGGGATGGGTATCACTCAGAATTACAACTGCTCTCCAGGAGGGAGGGCAGAAGTCAGCTGAAGTCAGAGGGGTAGATAATGGTAGGTTGATGGTTAGCTGGAAAGACAACTTTGCCGTGTGACCGGGGCCAAAGTAGATTTTTTGCTCACAAGATTCCAAAGCTTAGAGGGAGCATTGGATACAACTGGGGCATTTGTAGGTATTCACATGCACAGATGCTCCAGAGCAGTCCTGCTTGTTCTTATAGAGAAGATCCTGCAGGGGTGGTGATGGATGGCTGAGGGATTCCCCTGCAGGATCTCAGGGAGTTCCCTTTTGCCCTCTCCAGTCCAAGTGTCCAGTATAGACATCCCCAACATGGTGCCCGTGGGCGCCACGACTCCCACCAACACTTTTCTTGGTGCCCACCAAGTGTTTTTAGAAAGTGGGTGGGACCCATACCCAGCAGGGCTTCTGTCTGGCACCTGACAATCTGTCAAGCATAGGCGTAATCTTCGTGGGGGCGGCGGGGCTTCAGCCCCCGCCGAAATTTTCAGGAAAGTGCTCAGCCTCCCCCGGGAGCCACACTTGCTCCTAGCACAGCAAAGCCTCTGGCCCAGCCCCAGCCCCCCCCGGGAAATTGGAAAGTCTACACCCTTGATGGACATAAATCTGACATTAGAAACCACAACATTAAAAAAACCAGTGAGGGAACATTTAGCCTTCCAGGACATTCAGTTGTTGATCTAAGAGTAGCAATTCTCTTACAAAGGAATTTCAAAAGGAGATTAGAAAGAGAGACTGCTGAATTGCAACAGATAATGAAGCTCAAGACAATGCATCCTCCTGGAGTGAATCGAGACCTAGGTCCCGTCTCATTACCAGTGCTGATTTCTCCACGCATAGTATCCCTCTGCATATCATGCCTAATCCAATCACACCTCCTATTGTTATTCACCTGCTATTGTCATTTGCCTGCTGATGCCATTTGGCATCTGAAATCACTCCATTTTCCAATATATAGGACAGATGGACTCATATTCTAGCTGTATCTGAAGAAGTGAGCAGTGACTCAAGAAAGCTCATCCCCTGCCCCAAATTTTGTTAGTCTTTAAGGTGCTACTGGACTCTTGCTCTTTTCTACTGCTACAGAAAGACTAACATGACTACTCATCTTGATCCATCTCCACGGAAGGCTTTGGAGGAGGAAAGCTGAGTTTGGCCTCCCAAAGAGTACCATAGAGTACCACTCTACAGCCTTTTGAAAGCAAAGAGAACATTTGGAGGCAGATAGGAGTACATTAACAAGTTTGTTTCAGTCCTGCCTCTCTGTATCTTTACATTTGTAGGGGCCCCGGTGCAGCCAGACTGGAAGGTCTGTAGTTCGGCAGTTTGAGACCTGAGTGCCACGTGACCGAGTGAGCTCCCGTCTCTGGCCCCAGCTCCTGCCAACCTAGCAGTTTGAAAGGAAGACACTGCAAGTAGATAAATAGGTACCACCTTGGTGGGAAGGTAACAGCATTCTGTGCACCTCAGCATTTAGTCATGCCGGCCACATGACCACGGAAACGTCTTCGGACAACACTGGCTCTTCGGCTTGGAAACGGATATGAGCACCGCCCCCTAGAGTCGGATTCGACTGGCTTTTGAGCAAGGGAAACCTTTACCTTTTTAGAGATTGTTTAAAATCTTGACTGCTGGGTACTCCAGGTCTTTGTTTTGAGAGAAAAGCAGGTTATGAATATTTTAAGCACAATAAATAAAGGTGCTTCTCTGGCTTGAGTGTGCATAATTCTATCCTCAATCAGTGTGGTGGCTGTGCATCCTTCCTCTTAGAAGAGTCATTTTACATATTCATCAGCTTGGCCTACTGGTTCTTCTCCTCTAAGCCTGGGGTGTCCTTCAGCTGAAAGACCAATGCGCTCTCAAGAGCGGATTATTGTCCTGCATTAACACGTTTGAACACTTCCTCCATTATAGTGTTACAAAAGATGCGCAGTGCCATGTGATTTCATCAGATCCTTGCTGGCCTGCTGTCTTCCCTTCAGACATTGCTGTGAGGGCTGCCCTTTGCATTGTGATATTTCCTTTTTTTCTTCCCAAGGACATATTTTTTCCCTGTTCCTCAGGATCATAAGCCTGCCTTTCAGATTAAAGCTACGCACTTGTTGTTTCGAGCAAGTTTAGTTTTAAAAATTTCTGCGATGTGTTTTGTGACGGCGGATGACTTCGGGATTATCATGCGATCATTATAATGACAAACCCCGCAACAGGGATGACTCAAAGGAAGGCGCCTCTTTGCGCTACTCGGATGGAAATGATGTGAATTAATGGTGGCCCCGCTGACTGTCGGCGTAAAATGATTTACGGGTTCCAGCATGGAGCCAAATGTTCCATCGTTTAGGTGTGCTATTTCCTTATATATTATAATTTTAGCATAATGATGTGATTATCCTTTCTGAGGTAAAAAAAAAAAGAGGCCTGCTTGTCTGCTGTGGATGCAAAACATCTATTTTCTGGTGCCCCGAAGCAATCCTTTGAGTTTATTTCCCCAGTCCTGGCATGCTGGTAGGAAATCGGCAAAGCCAGCGGTTGTGACTAATCTTATTTTTCTTTGTTCAAGGAAAGGCTTCGGCCCTGATTGGCTCCTAATCGCATTGCCCTTTAACACAATCTGCATTGTAAGTTAGAGTGAAGAGAGACGCTAAACAGGGGGATGTTGCTAGAAATGTAAAAAAGCAACAACCTGTGTTACCCATTTACTCAGGTTCTGTTTTAAATTTTCATGTGTTCGGATTGCTCCCTGGAGTGCGCCCAGCCAGGCGTTCACAATATTATTAATGTTGTTTCTAGCAACAGTTAGTGTCATTCTTGTTTTTTTTTTTCTCTCCCTCCCCCAGGTAACTGGGATATGTTTGCCTGGAAAAGAAACTAAGGAAATAAAGTATCTAGGCTGTTTGGATCCAACCCTAGGCCAAGGTAGACCCATTTGCACGTTATAGTGCATACGTGCACACTTCTGCTTGTGCGAAGGAACCAACATATGTTCACTTTACAAATGAAACTGGGTGCCAGTATTTGGATAAATGTGTGCTTTCAATCACACTTTCAGCATTATGTATGTTGAATGTACCTTGAGAATTACTGAATGCATGTACAAAAAACAGTCAGGTGTACACTATGGATTGTACGTCTATTCATGCCACATTTCATGTATATTATTATATCTCCTTCTGATGCCACAATGAAGGTAGGGATGCCAATCTCCAGGTGGGACCTGGGCATCCCCTGGAATTACAATGCAACTTTAGACTACAGAGATCAATGGAGAAAATGGATGCGTTGGACCAGTGTTCCCTCTAAGCTGAGTTAGTGTGAGCTAGCTCACAGTTTTTTAGCCTCCAGCTCACACATTTTTGTCTTCGCTCAGGAAGGAAAACTCCAGAGCAAACTAATTTATGCAGTAGCCAAATCACTCACTCACAACTTTAATGCCAGTAGCTCACAAAGTGGAATTTTTGCTCACAAGACTCCACAGCTTAGAGCATAGGTGTCGAACTCATTTGTTATGAGGGCTGGATCTGACATAAATGAGACCTTGTTGGGCCCAGCCATGTGTGTCATAAAATGTAATACCAGCTAGCAGAGATATAAACTTTATAAAGGACACAAACACAAAGATTTATTATTTTTTTACTTAAAATATAAACATGCTTAAAACATTAGCTCTGTAAGCTGCAAACCTACTTTTGATTTATTTACATTCACCACAGAAATCTCATGCTCAGAGTTCTGAGTCTAGGACCCCGGTTAAAACATGAAATGGCTGAGCGATTAAGAGAGTCTGCTGAAGCAAGCTATGATGCAGCAGCAGAACTGGAAACAGGCGATGGCCAGTTCCACTATGGGCCTGATGGAAGCCCTCCAGGGGCCTGATCTGGCCCCCGGGCTGCATGTTTGACACCCCTGGCTTAGAGGGAGCATTGCTTTGGACTCTGTGGCATTATATCTGCTAAATACTGGGTTCTAGATGCATTGCAGTGATCAGCTCTGGTTTATTAAGTGATTTCAGCAAACTACAAGAAAACTAGCAGGGCTTGAACCCTGCTTATAAAGCATGCAAACACCACACCCAACACACACACACTCCCAGTGATAGGCTATTTACATTACACTACTTATCTATTGGTTAGCTCCAGAATCCTGGTGAGCTATTGTTCTGAAGTAGCAAGCTCGATCCGTTCCTGGTACAGCTTGAGGAATGGCTGAATCTCAATACATAACAATATCTCACTGCGGTCTCGGTCTCCCCAGGCTCTACCTCCAAATCTCCAGGTGTTTCCCAACCTGGTGCGGGTGGAGAATCCAATTTTTCCTGCTCCCCCTGACACCGGCCAACTGGCAGGAGGGGGGAAGTCCCACCCACAACAGTCCTTTGCAGCCCATTTCAAAAGAGCAGGGGATGTGCGCAATTGCACGGCAGGCACACGTGGGACCTGCTTGTTTGAAGCAGGGGCTGCCCAAGCCTGCCCTGCAAGTGGCAAACTTGCCACTTCCAGGACAGGTGTGCACGGTGCTTGTTCTTGTGAAGTGGCAGCCACTCACTCCTGCCCGGCAAGTGGCGAATTTGCCGCTGCTTTCCCCCCAACCATTTAAAGGGAAGGTTCTTGTCGCAATGACATCACTCTGCAAGAGGTCATCATGTTGGGGGTCAGCTCTACCCCCTCCCAGCACACCCCCCAATCCCCCCACAGGGGAGAGAATGGGACTTGGCAAGGATGGACAGCGTTCAGACCATATGTTGCTCCACAGATGTGACTTCACCATTAAAGTGCCACCATTGCAAGCATTAGTTGATCGTGTTTTTGTGGGTTTCTACAAGATAATGGTCTGTCATGCTTTGAGTGGAGACCCACAGGGTTCATACACAAGCAACCAACTCTGAGACAGCCTTTTTTTGCTGCCAACTTTGTCTGATAGTCTGTTCTTTTTTGTGCATTTGTCTTTGGTATTCACCATCTTTGTGTTGTTGCATTCAAAATCAGAAATGTGCTGCTGCCAGATTTGTGTATCATGGTACCAAAATGGCAAGTGTTTTTGAGAGAACAAAACCCTTCTTGCAGAAGTTTGTGGTTATGCCAATCAAGTTGATTGAGAAGAGGTTCAAGGACTGACTCATTAAGAATGTAAGAGAAGCCAATGTTGGATCAGGCCAATGGCCCATCTAGTCCAACACTCTGTCACACAGTGGCCAAAAATACCAGGTGCCATCAGGAGGTCCGCCAGTGGGGCCAGGACACTAGAAGTCTTAGGTCGCCGACTTTCAAGGGTGTCCCTTCCTGTCGGTGGCGGTCAGCTGCCCGTTTATAGGCTTCCTTGGCATGTTGTAATTGTTCCCGAAGGAGCTCGTGAAGTGCATGGAGCTCTTGGATCCTGGCATCTGCGGCAGGAACATCAGATGGGGGTCCAACGGGCAAGAAGAAGCGGGGGTTATATCCATAATTGGCTGCGAATGGGGTGGCTTGGATGGACAAGTGCACCGCGTTATTGTAGGCGAACTCGGCCAAAGGTAACAAGGAGTACCAGTTGTCTTGTTGGTACGTGGTATAACAGCGGAGATACTGTTCAAGAGTGGCATTTGTTCTCTCCGTCTGGCCGTCGGTTTGGGGATGGTACGCGGAGGACAGGTGAACCTCTGTCCCCAGTCCCTGGTGCAAGGCCTGCCAGAAGCGGGAAGAGAATTGTGGGCCTCGATCTGATCTGATCTGCGTGGGAACCCCATGTAGCCTGAAGATGTGATGGAGGTAGAGCTGGGCAGTTTCCGGCCCGGTGGGGATTTTCGGACAATGACAAAGTCCCTCCCACCGTTCCCCCCCCCCAGCAACAAGAATACAGAGCATCACCTGCCCCAGACTGAGAGTCCCTATCTATACCTCTTGGCTCATAGCCACTGATGGACCTCTGCTTCATATGTTTATCTAATTCCCTCTTGAAGCTGCCCATGCTTGTAGCCGTCGCCACCTCCTTTGGCAGTGAATTCCATGTGTTAATCACTCTTTGGGTGAAGAAGTGCTTCCTTTTACCTGTTCTAACCCGACTGCTCAGCAATTTCATTGACTGCCCTTGTATTGTGAGAAAGGGAGAAAAGTACTTCTTTCTTGACCTTCTCTGTCCCATGCATTGTCCTGATGTACATAAGTGCCATGAAGTCATAATTAACTTATGGTGACCCCAGGAAGGGGCTTTCGAGGCAAATTTGAAACAGAGGTGGTTTGCCATGGTCTTCCCTGAAGGTCTCCCATCCAGGTACTGACCCTGCTTAGTTTCTGAGATCTGATGAGGTCAATCTATACCGTGCTACCTTCTGTCCCCCAAGTACCGCCTTAGTACATAAGTAACTACCAAACAATTAGGTGCTTGTGGACCCTAGCATGACTTGGTTGCTACACAAACAAATGGCTTGATTAAACAAATCCATAGCTGTATTTAATTAAAACTAGGCATTTTGTTGAACCTATGCATGCTGGAGTAGTACAGGACCAGCCAAAAATTTCCCCAAATTGTAAGTGTTAAGCTTTCATAATCCACATAATTAATCATAGAGCTATTTTCCTCACCACATGGCCTTTTGCTTGGAGAAGGTCCCAGGTTAAAACCCAGGCAACTTCTCCAATTAAAGGTTCTCAGCTGTCAGGTGTCGGGAAAGATTTATTCTCTGCCTTAGTCTAGGGGTGTGCATTTGAAACACAATTCGGATTTGAGCAGAGCGCAACCCGATTGTTAACCTCAGGAAGACAGCAACGTTATACTTTTTTGGTTTTAAAACCCTGTTTGACAGCATGGTTATCCATTTTGATCATTCATCTGTGAGCAAACAAAACAGTAACCGATACAATCACAGCACCATCATTGCTCAGAATTTATAAGCAATAAAAGTTCTGTTTTCTAATGCACGTTTTTATGTTAACTGTGAGAAGTATACCCTAGGGTTGCCAGTTCTGGGTTGGGAAATAGCTGGATATTTTAGGGGTGGAGCCTGGGGAGGGCGGGGTTTAAGGAGGGCAGGGACCTCAGCTGAATATGATGCCATCTAGAGTCTGCCCTCCAAAGCAGCCATTTTCTCCAGGGGAACCAATCTCTGTAGTCTGGACATCAGTCATAACAGCGGGAGATCTCCAGGTGCCCATATTTCATTATGAAATACTCCACTTGTGACTTTTTACTTGCATATATTTACTAAGTGCCCTGACCCAGTTGGCCCAAGCTAGCCAGAGCTTATCAGATCTCAGACGCTAAGCAGGGTCAGCCCTGGTTAGTACTCATAAGAACATAAGAGATGCCAATGTTGGATCAGGCCAAAGGCCCATCTAGTCCAACACTCTGTCACACAGTGGCCAAAAATACCAGGTGCCATCAGGAGGTCCGCCAGTGGGGCCAGGACATTAGAAGCCCTCCCACTGTTGCCCCCCCCCAAGCACCAAGAGGACAGAGCATCAGATGGGAGACCACCAAGTCCAGGGTCACTATGCAGAGGCAGGTCATGGCAAGCCACCTCTGAATATCTCTTGCCTTGGAAACGCCATAAATTGGCTGTGATTTGACAGCACTTTACACCACCCTTTACTGAGTAATCTTACAGAGTAAAATGGTGCATAGACTGGGAGACGAACAGTGCAATCCTAAGCAAAGTGACTCCAATCTTTACCTACTGAAATTGATGGGCTTAGACTGGAGTAACTTTTCTTAGGCTTGCACCCTAAGACACCTAAGAGGGGTTCGATGAGGGTTGTCAGGCTCCAGGGCGTGGCTGGAGACCTCCCAGTATAACAACCGGTCTCCAGATGACTGAGATCCATTTCCCTTGGAGAAAATGTCTGCTTTGGAGGGTGGAGTCTATGTCATTATACCATGCTGAGGTCCCCTCTCCTCCCCAAACCCCGCCCTCCTCAGGCTCCACTCCTGAAATCTCCAGACCCAGAGCTGGCAACCCTTGGTTGTGTGGACTGAGTTTGTGCCAGAAGTTGCTTCTTAAATCCTGGCTACAAATGTTGTTCCTTTCTGGTTCTCTCTTTTTCTGAGGCCCAGTGAATAATTTTGTGTCAGCACAGGCAAGCACTGCAACAACACAACAGTCAAAGGTATTTGTAACTACAAATGCAGGAGCTTTTGCTTATGACTACATAAATCAGTTTTCTAAAATGTTCCCCTCGAGCAAATGGCTGCTTTGGAGGGTAGACTCTATGGCTGAGTTCAGACTGGCAGTTTGGCCCGGCAGCCAAACGTTTCAGTAGCAGATTAAAGGGGCGGGTTCACACAGGCATGGGGGTCTTTTAAGGCCGGAGCTCGCCGGAGCGCTGCGGCCTGGGGAGGCTTGAGGAGGTCCACCACAGTGCCAGAGCACTGTGGCCCCAGGAAGGCCGGAGGAGGCTCGTTGTTGCCTCCCTGGACCAGTGCCAGAGTGCTGCTGCCCAGGGGAGACAAGAAGACGCTCCCCGCTGGCTCCCAGGGCCAGTGCCAAAGCGCTGCTGCCCGGGGGAGGCCCGTTGCTGTCTTCCTGGGTCCTGTGCCAGAGCGCTGCTGGCCCTGGGAGGCTGAAGGAGGCCCATTGCTGCCTCCCCAGGCCAGCACTGGAGCACTGCGGCTCGGGGGAGGTCAGAAGATGCTCCCTGCCGCCTTCCTGGGCCAGCGCCAGAGCGCTGTGGCACCGGGGAGGGTGGAGGAGGCCCGTTGCCACCTCCCAGGGTAAGTGAGGGATCTGCGGGGGGTGGCAGAAGCTTGATTGGGGAAGTGGGGGATGGGAGAGCCTCCCCCTCCCCCAATCTCTTTGCCCTCTTTCTTTCCCTCCTTTACTTCCCCTTTCCTTTTCTTTCTCTCCTTCTCTGTGTTCCTTCTCTCTACCCTCTCTCTGTCTCTCTCTTTCCTTCCCTCTTTCCTCCTTCTGGGGCCCAACTCTAGTGAGAAGGGGTTTAAACTTTAAACCCCTTCTCTCTTCGCTTCCCCCCCCTCCGGCTGGGGAAGGAAGGGGAGGCTTTTGAAGATGCCTCCCCCCCTTTTGCTTCCCCAGTGATGTCAGGGGACATTGCATATGCTAATGAGCTATTATGCTAATAGCCTAGTAGCTCATTAGCATACTGTATGCTAATGAGCTCCTGCAGCTCTTCTTCTAGGAAATGACCCCTGCACAGGCACATCTTTCAGGCGTTCCCCAGCCATACTCAAGCCATCTTATGCTGCTTCCCTCCCGAGTTTAAAAAGTACCAGGTGAAAGTGGTAGCAAACTGTGTGTAGAGCGGGTTGATTCCGGTTCCCTGAGTGTGAACGCAAGCGCTGCTAAGGCGGGAACAACCCACAGTCATTGATAATAGGCGCTGGCTGTTTCCACAGCAGGCGCCCATGCGCATAGGCGCATGCAGCGGAGTGCAGAAACAGCCGCTAACAGCCCGCCGGGGCAGGCCAATAGTGTGAACGCTCCCTTGTGCTTCCTCCACAGTATCCTCCCGCTTCATTCGCTGCAGTGTGAACGGGAATACCGCAACCAAGCCATTCCGGGTCTGTTCCGGGTCTTCTTTGCAACGACTCCCTAGTGCTTCAGATTGCCAGTCTGAACTCAGCCTATGGCACTGTACCCCACTGCAATCCCTGTCCTCTCCAGGCTCCATCCTATCCTCCCTCCTGTCCTTCCCAGGCTTCAGGAGTTTCCCAGTCTGAATCTGGCAACCCTACCTGACCCCATCTCTTGCTGGTGCCCGGGGGGGGGGACCTGACAACCCTACCTTGAGTTCACCCTCCAAAGCAGCCATTGCTCCAGGGGAACTTACCTCCAGAGTCTGGAAATAAACTGTAATTCCGGGAGATCACCAAATCACACCTGGCGGTTGGGAAACCGTAGGGACTCTAAAATGGCTTAACTGGATTATTTGTTGGCTGTTTCCTCCGTGACATCTTTGAAAGTCATTTGCTTTCTCACCGGAGCTCACACTTCACTCATTCGCACTTCAGACCCTTCCACATATTTCAGCGGCAGGAGTGACAGGGGTTAAACCTGGCTTTATTAATGGCTGATTGACACCATTATTGAAGGCTTCCAATTTCTTGGAAGCCTGTGATGACTGACAGCACTTGGCAGCTCCACCCTGGCTTCCAAACCAGGCAGCACCCCTGCTGGGCCTTGCTTATCCCAGCCTGTGCCAGAAAGCACTCCCAAGAGGTGTCAAGCTGCCCCCACCCCCGCTGCTCAGCAATTAGGATTCAGCAGATAGTGTACGGCGCCAAGGAAGCCCCCTCCTTAACCACCTCCCTGGCCACACAGGCAAAGAGCAACGGGCTTAGGTACATCTCCTTTCGTTCTTAGATGCTTCAAGGTGTCTGTCAACAATCCCTGACTGGGCCACAGAAGCCTGAACTCGTCAGCTCTCAGAAGCTAAGCAGTGCCACCCTGGCTAGTATTTGGATGGGAGACCATCAAGGAGGTCCAGGGCTGCCAGGAAGAGGCGGGCAACGGCAAACCACTTCTCTTGCATTGAAAAATCTACAGGGGTTGCCACAAGTCAGTTGTGACTTGACGGCACTTTCCACCACCACAGGGCCACAGCAGCTCACATTGTTTCTGATACTAGAGGGCTCGAGTGGGCATTTGTACATATGTTTACAGTAATATGGTCCCGGTCACACGGGAGACTTTGGCCGGGGAGAGGGACGGATTGGGGGCGCAGCAAACGGGCATGATCTCACCGCAACCTCCTGGGAAGCGACGCACACCCGTCCCTGATCCGTCCCTAAACCCTGAAAACCCGCTGTGAAAAAGAACCTCCTACAGAGGAGGACTTACCTGAAGCACTGCTGCAAGCACGGCTGTGGGATCGTCGCTGCGCCCGTCGTCTGGATCAATCCAGGCTCCCTGCCGAACTGTGCATGTGCACACATGCGCAGTTCGGCTGTCACGCTCTTTCTTTAGTGGCTTCCCCCCCGGCATCTGATTGTGCCAGGGAGGAAGTGCGCGGCGGCTCAGGGGATCTATGTGATCCCGCCGCCGCGTCTCTCTTTTGGTGCGGCTTTAGAAAGCCGCACTTTGCCTGTGCTATTCCCCCCCGTGTGGCAGGGGCCTATGTCAAGCAAACGGGCTCCTTGTTGGCCTTTTGTCTTCTTAGTTCTATTTGTACGAGTTTAATCACCATTCTAAAGAACCTTCTTCAAAGCATATCTGGCTATATGATATCAATCCCAAACCAGCTCAGTAATGCCCCTGGTCTGGTGAAAATGACATTATCTGTATCAAAATCAAACTAATAACCACACAAACCATAATCTGCTGGGTGAACACAAAAGGCTATACCCAGAATTAAACTTTTTTGGTCTTAAAGGTGCTACTGGACTCAAACTTTGTTCTGACCAATGTTCCCTCTAAGCTGAGTTAGTGTGAGCTAGCTCACAGTCTTTTAGCCTCTGACTCACACACTGTTGCCTTAGCTCAGGAAGGAGGGCTCCAGAGCAAACTAATTTATGCAGTAGAGAAATCGCACTCTCACAACTTTAATGCCGGTTGCTCACAAAGTAGAATTTTTGCTCACAAGAGTCCACAGCTTAGAGGGAGCATTGGTTCTGACCAACATAATATCATATTTGTTCAGTGAGTCCCTCCTCCAGCACATCACTGGACCGTTGTCACTGCCCTGCCTAGGAAGGTACACCACATGGAGAAGAGTTCCACCAGTATTCCATCATCCATCACTCACCCTCTGGATAAGCCAAGCAGTGAGTAATGCAGAATTCACCATGCATAGCTTTAGGCACCAATCCTAACAGGGAATTCTACATGAGTAGCCGTGTTAGTCTGTCTGTAGCAGCAGAAAAGAGCAAGAGTCCAGTCACACCTTAAAGACTAACACAATTTGTGGCAGAGTAGGAGCTTTCAGGAGTCTCCGCTCACTTCTTTTTTTTTTATAACTATATTTTTATAACATTTTTTATACTCATACATTAAACAACATTCAATACAATACAAAATCAACATATTTAGCAGGTAACTTGGTCATACCATCTTTTACAGTGTTTATATAATTAAAAAACTTAAACCATTTTTCTACAAATCTTGATGTTTTCTGAGGTTGTTCCATTTCTAAGATTTGCATTGCCATTTTATCCATAAATACAATATCCCAAATCTTTGTAAACCAATGTTTCACTGTTGGTACTTTATCTAATTTCCAAACCTGGGCTATTACTGTTTTGGCCGAAATGAGCAATAATGAAATCAATTCTTCAGTTGTTTGGGAAAAAAGACCTGTATCCCATAAATTTAATAATATGGATTCAGGTGTATTAGGTAAATCAATTTCTAATATAGAATTTATTCTTGCAATCACCAAATTCCAAAAACTTTGGATTTTAGGACAGGTCCATTAACAATGGTATAAAGATCCCGTCTGGTTACAACCCTTCCAACAATTAGGGTCTTTTTTTACTTTTGCATAAAACAATTTCAAAGGAGTTACATACCATTGTGCAAATAGTTTATAATTCTGTAACCTGATATTCAGTGATTGAGTTGTATGTAAACTAGATGACCAAATCCTGGACCATTGCTCCAGGGTGAAAATTTTATTGCAATCCTTTTGCCATGCCAATTGTTGTGTAGAATCCATTTCCCAATTTTTGTGTGCCAATTGCTTATATAAAATAGATATTATCCCTTTATGTTCCACAATGTCTTTATCAATAAAAGTTTCAAATGCTGTTAAGGGTCTATTTATAGACTCAACCATATTATTACTAGATATCATATTAGAAAGTTGTTGATATTGAAACCACTGAATATGGATATTATATTTTAATTCCAGCTGTTGAGCCGTCCAGGTCTGATTGTTGTAACATAAATCCCTAATTCTAAATTTACCTGCCTGTCTCCAGTTTTGATATGCATTGACATGTTCTCCCGGTGAAAACCATTTTTGTCCCCAAAATGATGTCATTGGGGAAATTCCAGGAGCCATTACCTTTCTGTTTTTATCCCAAATATCTAGTGTATTATTCAAAAAAGGGTTATAGTTTATAGATTTAGGTCTATCTTTTGTTTGAGCCCATACAACTTCATGAAGTTGTTTAGGTAACACATAAATTTTTTCAATTTGTACCCAATCTTTCAATGTTTTTGGAGACATATAGTGTAATATATATTTTAATTGGGATGCTTCAAAATACCATTTTAGATTAGGCAGACCCAGGCCTCCACTTTTCAAGGGTCTAGTTAATAATAAAAAAAATATTCTGGGTCTCTTATTGTTCCATAGGAATTTTGTTATTTTCGATTGCCAAGAATTTAAAAAATGATTTTTTATAGTAATAGGAAGATTTTGAAATAAATACAAAAATTTGGGGAAAATGATGGTTTTTATTAATTCAATTTTTTCTAACAATGAGAGATTGGCTTTTGACCATGATTGTAAAAAATTATTCATAGAATTTACTACAGGTACATAATTACAATCAAATAACCTTTTTAAATCTAGAGGTATTTGAATTCCCAAATGTCTCCATGAATTTACCACCCATCCGCTCACTTCTTCAGATAGAGACAGAATGTGAGTTTACCTGTCCTTGTATCTTGGAGAGTGGAATGATTTCAGATGCCAAATGACAGTAGCAGGTGAATGGCAATAGCAGGTGAATGACGACAGCAGGCATGATTGGATGAGGTGTGATATGCAGAGGGATAGTAGGCGTGGTGAAATCAGCATTGGTGATGAGACAGGAAACCTAGGTCTTGATTCAGTCCAGGAGGATGCATTGCCTTGAGCTTCACTATCAGTTGCAATTCAGCAGTCTCCCTTTCTAATCTCCCTTTGATATTCCTTTGTAAGGGAACTGCTACCTTTAGGTGAGCAACTGAATGTCTTGGAAGGTTAAAATGTTCTCCCACTGGTTTTCGAATGTTGTGGTTTGTCGAAGGGACTGGCCCGTTTGCCCAATGTAGAGAGTGAAAGGGTATTGCTGACACGTGATGGCATATGTGGCAGAATGTGCCCACCCTGACCTGCAAGTCCCATTCTCCCCTGCCCTCCTATGGGGTTCTCAACTCCCAGGGCTTTTCCTTTTACTCTTCAATATTCACCACCACCATCTGATCTATATAGGGATTTTCCACTGAAAGGACCAGGACCCTCAGCTCTCCTTCCAAGCTCAGAGGCCTTGCCTCAGTGTCCCCTGCTAGCCCAGTGCCTGGCTACCACGGGGACAGATTAATGCCTTGTGCACCCCCCTGGGGGAATAGCCAGTTGCCAACTGCTTGCCTTCCCCCCTCCTGGGGCTCCCCTTTTAAAACAGTGTGTCCAAAACAGTGGGGGGTCTATGTGGTACAGAAAACCACTTCCAGAATCAAAATGTTAAAGTATTTATTGAAAAGAAAATGTTTACAAGCATACTTTTGGCACCACGCCGGACTGAAGCAAGGGAGAACAAAAGAAACTGGTGAAACACAAATATCCTCTGTCCCTCTCGGGTATATGTGCCCTAACTAGATGTTAAACTTAGGACAGGCTCTTCGGTGCCCTAGTTCTCTAAAGACCTCCCATTACCTTGAGGGTTAGTCCCACTCTCTAGGCCAGCCGCATGGTCCAAAATGGAGGCCTGTTCCCGTCCCCAGACAAGAGGTCTGTTCAGCTCAGCATCCCAAGGAAAAGAGAGAGGTATTTCCTGGTGCCGGAAGAATTTGTCCTCTCTGTTCCTCCTCCCCTTTGGCCTGGTCAGACCATCTCAAGGCTTCTTTTCCTGTCATCCCCAGGAAGTTCCTTCCTGAAAACTCATCTAGCATAAAGTCCTCCCAGCTCCTCTTCCCTGTCAGGAGAAGGAGGGGGAGAAGGGGGGAAGCTGACCATCCCATAACCTGTACAGTCAAGCCCTGCTTGTTGCCAGCCTCCCAGGAGACAAGGCATTTCTCCACAACATAGATCACATTCGAGGACGAGCAGGGAATTCCACGGGTGGGTATAGACCGAGTTTTGGATGGGCTGGATACTCACTTCTCCTCTGACAACTCTCTCTTAATTATCTTTTCCAATCCCCAGACGTCAGGTGCTTGAGATTGCTGTACCTGTGGTGCCCCAGGGAAAGTCTTTAAAACTCCTGGAAATGTTCTCTGAAACATTCTGCCCAGTGGTGGTGGAGGAAAGGGCTGTCAAATCTCAGCTGATTTATGGTAAGCCCCGAATGTATAGAAAAATTGCTTTCTGCTTTCTATATCCACATGCCTTCTCCAGTGATGTCTTTTGATAACATGCTGTGTCTTGTTTTCTGTTGCAAGCCAAATGGTGGGGGCCACATGGCCTCAATAGCCATGCCATAAACCCACATTCTTTCACACTTTCATGCCAAACGCCAGACCTCATGGCTCCACTTTCTGGCCCACATGCGACTAGTCACATAGACCATGAAGTAGCTGGAGTTTGGGTCAGCTGACTGCAGGCAGGGTCTCCAAACTTCCAGCCAATCCCACAAACCTGATGTTAGCAACCATTGCAACCAACAATTGGGCACACCCATGCCCACTCGCAATTGGCTGATAGCCACATCTAATTTGTGACTGGAATTGGGGTATAATTGTTTTGATCCTGATGGGAGTGAGCTCCCTTGCTTAGCTCTCCCTTCCTCCTCTGTCAGTTTGTTTTATTGCACCTGAAAATGCTGCCGCTTGAGAGATGAAGAGTTGCTTTGTGATTTGGAGCACATGGTGTGCAAAAATGGGATTTCCCTTCAAAATCCCTTGGTACTGGGGCTATCTTGGACTGAAGAATACTCCTGACGTGATAACTATGAATCATTAATGTTTAGTTCAGCCCTAGCCTTTGTTATTTTTGTAATCTCTGGTAGTCTATGCTAAGCTCTGTACTAAATAAAGGTCTCTCTTATTGCTAAATTGTCCTTGATGTTGTAACTGAATTCCAAGGCTAAATCCTGTGGCCTAAACGCTCCCATATACGCTACCATTGGAGAGGAAAGGTGTGCATCTCTGGAGTGAGTTGCTAAGGTGTTCTGTCCCAGATGCCAACTAAGGGTTTGGAATCTCTCCCTTAGGAAAGGCAGGGACTAGTGAAAAGAGGTTCTGGTGGCAAATTGTTGTGGAAACCAGAGAGGGTATAGACTGTCTTGTAGCTTGTTGTTTAATGTACTGAAAAGTACAGGATTCCCTCCCATTCCTGGACTGGCTTGGTTGGGCAAAGACCTGTACAGTCTCCCATCCAAGCACTAACCAGGACTGACCCTGTTTTGCTTCTGAGATCTTATGAGATCAGGCCCACCTGGACCATCCAGGTCAGGACATTATTCCACCAAGGGTCCCGCAAATGCAAAAGAGGCTTGAGCCAAGTGGGGTTGGGCATCTTTTGCTGACCCAGCTGTCACAGAATCCCTCTCCCAATGTCAGCTATGCTGCCATATGGTTTATAGGCCTAGGGTTTGCCTGCTTGACCTGTGCATGAGTTGGTGCCACATTCCTTTCCTCTCGGTTCTCCCCTGGTTATCTCTGACCTTGTACTCCTGCCTGTGTAGTGTCTCCACTGTAATTAACTGTGAGACTAGTTTTGTTTTTCAGCCGAGGGTCGGTTACCGTTTCCCGCCTGCGGGAATAGGGGCGATTGGCCCACAGGTGTGTGTGGGGGGGACCTTTTGAATCTGCTATATTATTGTATGCTTGTTCCTGGCTAGCCATTCCTAACAGTGACTATGTTACTGCAACCATAGTACTGACAATAAAGCAAAACCTTTCTTGGAAGTGTGTGCTCTGTTGTTTGGCTGTGGGTCCTGACACCCAGACACCAGATGGACCCATCTGATGGACCTCTTACACACAGGGGCAGGGTGGGGACTCCCACAGACTGATAGCTTTAGAGCTGGTTTGCACAGTGGAACAGGAATGCTGCTTTTCAGGGGTCATTTCCTGCAGGAGTGCACAGGAGCGGAGCTCCAGCAGTAAAGAGCCCAGGGGGCAGGCACATGCAATAAACCCCACCCCCTGTTCCCAGCAGCCCCAGGCCACAAGGAGCAAGAAGCCTTTCTTTCTTTCTTTCTTTCTTTCTTTCTTTCTTTCTTTCTTTCTTTCTTTCTTTCTTT
>NW_015175392.1:32314-63874 GCF_001447785.1 Gekko japonicus | reverse complement strand
CACAGATCTGCGCCTCCCCCCCCCCCAGCTAGCAATCCAAAATAGTCCAGTGGCACCTTTAAGGCCAAGGTTTATTCAGGTACAAGCTCTCCCTCTTCTGTGAGGGCAGATCTGCACATTTCCCTCCCCCCCAATAGCTAGCAATCCAAAACAGTCCAGTGGAGCCTGAGTGGTGGGTGTTGTTTTCTGACACACTTCCGGTGATGTCAGGGGGTGTGGCATATGCAAATATGTTATGCTAATGAGCTCCTGCACCTTTTTTCTACGAAATGACCCCTGGTTAAGGAACTCCGTATTGTGATGGGAAAGGAAGGATGAACGTTCTGGCTAGGGTGGAGAGAGATGCTGCATGAAGACAAAGAAGTATGAAGAGAAGGTGGCAGCCAGGAGGAAGGAAGCTCCTCAGAATAGCAGTGTGGGTAAACAAAGAGACAACAGCCAAGCAGACAAGAGGAAGGATGTAGAGGGAACTGACCAATCTACCTCTCAAGCTCTACTGCCTCCTCTGGAGTACTGGAATACTTGGTACCAAGAGGCATTGTACTTCACTTCTAACAGGGACAAAACTCTTATGCTTGACTTGCCACCCCCCCCCCCACACACATTTTAGTCCCAGGATGAAGGGTCAACACACTGTTTGCTGGTTGGACCTGGGCCTACACCCTGGTGATGTTCATGGAGCCAGAGTTCCTCTCATTCTACTTTTGGTTTCAGAGGGTAGCCACGCTGGTCCTTCTTCTGCACTTCCAGCCAATACAAACAGCTGACGGGCATCATCCTGCAGAAGAAGGTAAGTATTTCTGTTATGCTATTACCTCATTACCATATATTGCTCAACTATGAGCATCGGAAGTAGTGTTTCTCAGCTGCAGTTTTACAATGGTGTGGCAGACCTTAGCACCCACCAGTGACTCCTTCCTTCCTCAAAAGGCTCCTCCATCTGACAAGCTAACTGCTAGTTGCAGGAACAATTCTTTGATGCACACCACATTAGACAGTTTCAGAGAGTAGCTGTGTTGGTTTGCAGTAGGACGATTAGATTTGAGTCCAGTAGCACTTTACAGACCAACAAGAGTTTCAGGGTATAAACTTTTGAGAATCAAAGCTCCCTTCGTCAGACAGAGTACAGTAGAAGTCTTCTACTCTACACACAGTTACATATAGATTAAGGAAACAAGTTTATTTATACTCCACTGTGACCAAGGGAGCTTTCTTCTTCTTCTTCTTCTTCCCTGAAACTCTTGTTGGATTCTAAGCTGCTACTGGAATCTGACCATTTTTGGTTTGCTCATCATACGGACATCTTCTAAGGCGTCTAATACCAAATCATGATTTTAACATTAGTGAGAGTACCAAGATTCCGGGAGAGAAAGAATTGTGGGATCATCAGATCTCGAAAGTATTCAGATCATCTCTGGCTGTGTGCAAAGTAGAAACTTTATCTTATAAAATACTAGAATACTTTTTCTACTGCTCTAAGGAATCACTGGATTTTACCTGCTTTATCACGTTTATTGTTTAATAATTTTCAGTGGGATGTTATTCCCTATCTGATGCTAGATAGTGATGTGCACATAATCTTATCAGTTGTTGAATTCCTGTCTATCATATTTTCCTTTAGAAAATGTAGTACTCTTATGGTCATTGCTCGAGATCTACTGATTGGAGGAGCTCCGGAAAGGAAAGGATGGAAAGGAAAGATCTTGGAAGCCAAGCATGGTTGGTACTTGGATGGGAGACCAGCAAGGAAGGCTCTGCAGAAGAAGAAGGAGAAGAAGAAGAAGAAGAAGAGATTGGATTTGTACCCTGCCCTTCACTACCTGCAGGAGTCTCAGAGCAGCTTACAATGTCCTTTCCCCTCCCTACAACAGGCACCCTGTGAGGTAGGTGGGGCTGAGAGAACTCTTGACAGAAACTGCTCTTTTTGAAGAACAGCTCTTATCAGAACTACGGCTTGCCCAAGGTCATCCAGTCAGGTGCAAGTGGAGGAGTGGGGAATCAAACCCGGTTCTCCCAGATCAGAGTCCGCTCACTTAACCACTACACCAGACAGGCAATGGCACACCACCTCTGCTTGTCACTTGCCTCGAAAACCCCTCCCTGGGTCTCCATAAATCGGTCATGATTTGAAGAAGAATAGATTGGATTTATACCCCACCCTTCACTACCTGTAGGAGTCTCAGAGCAGCTTACAATGTCCTCTCCCTTCCCCTCCCCACAACAGACACCCTATGAGGTAGGTGGGACTGAGAGAGCTCTTTTGAGAACTGCTCCTGAGAGAACTTATGACTGACCCAAGGTCACACCAGCAGCTGCAAGTGGAGGAGCGGGGAATCAAACCTGGTTCTCCCAGATCAGAGTCTGCACTATAAACCACTACACCAAACTGGCTCTCTACGTTGTGCCAAGATTCCGATGCCCCTGGACTTCGAGGTCTTCCTACTTGATTATCAAGATCCAGGAACGGTAAGTATCACAACCTCACCCAAATATCTGCTTTTGGCTTTCATCTATGCCTGCTGTAATGCAGGTGTTGCACGGCTTTCCAAATGAGGTTCTGTTTCTCTTTCCTTCTGGGTATAATTTACAGGGCAACTTAAACTCTGGACCTGCGTAATGGACCTAGTGGCAGACTTGCGAGGCTGACAGCTAAATCAGCTACAGGGCCATGCTTCCGAAGGCATGCCTGATGATTTACCAGATTTAATAAGCTACTTCCTTATGACTTTCTCCCCAAAGAGTCTGTTTCTTTAATAGCCGCCAAGAAGGCTGTCAGAAGAACAGAGACCTATCGGTATAATGAAAATTTAGCTGTGTTGGGGGGCGGGGCAGGGAGGAGAGACCACCATCAATAGCGGCTAGCCATGGCTAATTCATTAACAGTGAATACTTTCTGGAGACTTCTGATGGATGGGTAGTTAATCGGGGCCCTTTTTCTAGAGGAAACTCCTTTGCATATTAGGCGATACACCCCTAATGTAGCCAATCCTCCAAGAGCTTACAGTAGCCCCTATAAGAAGAGCTCTGTAAGCTCTTGGAGGATTGGCTACATTAGGGGCAGGGCCAGGGCTATTTTTGGGCAGGAACGCACAGGAACGGAGTTCCGGCTGGCTCCCAAGTTGACCACGCCCAGCAGGAACTCATTAGCATAATAGGCCACACCCGAGAGCAGAAACTCATTAGGATTGGCTACATTAGGGGTGTGGCCTAACATGCAAAGGAGTTCCTGCTACCAAAAAAGCCCTAGGTTATGACAACAAACAAGGTAAACAGAATAAGAAGCAAAAGGTGGGTGTGGCTGGATAACCACACTTCTGGTAACATGGGGGTGTGGC
Source organism: Gekko japonicus (assembly GCF_001447785.1). Taxonomy (NCBI): domain Eukaryota; kingdom Metazoa; phylum Chordata; class Lepidosauria; order Squamata; family Gekkonidae; genus Gekko; species Gekko japonicus. The sequence goes on along the minus strand of NW_015175392.1, from coordinate 60,539 downwards.
CTAATATGCTAATGAGCTATGCTCTCATGGGTGTGGTTGGATATGCTAATGTGTTTCTGTTGTTGGGTGTGGCCTGTTATGCTAACGAGTTCCTGCTGGGCTTTTTCTACAAAAAAAGCCCTGGGCAGGGCTATTTTTCGGCAGGAACGCACAGGAACAGAGTTCCGGCTGGCTTCAGAGTTGGCCATGCCCACTACAGCCAAAACCTCTGCATGCCTGGCTACAGAGGGAAGGCCTGGAGAGTGACACCCACGGCAACTCCGAGGCGAGAGGGCCTGTCCAAGGGCTGGCTTGCCTGGGCTCCCTGCAGCTGTGGGGTGTCCAGGCAAGCCAAGGGAATGCACAGGATGTGGCCTAATATGCTAATGAGCTGTGCTGCCAGGGCTGTGGCCTAATATGCTAATAGGTTTCTGATGTTGGGTGTGGCCTATTATGCTAATGAGTTCCTGCTGGGCTTTTTCTACCAAAAAAGCCCAGATTAGGGGTGTGTTGCCTAATATGCAAAGGAGTTCCTGCTACAAAAAGAGCCCTGTAATGTGCTTTTTCATGTGTCCTTCATAATTTTTTTTGTAATACGTATAGTTTTAAACAAACCAAGAGGTGCTTGAGAGACAGGAGCCCAATCCAAGGATTGCCTGGCTACCAGCCCGAAACCAGAACTTTGATCAATTGTCCTCACTTAGCACATTTAGAATTGGTTGCCTGTTGTTCTGTATATAGAACTGAGCAGAAAATGTACGAACAGAAGAACAAAATGGGTGAAACGACAAAAGGGAATGGCCTGTCTAGGCTTTGGAAGAGTGCAAGGGTTTCAGTGACCTGGTCTGGAAGACCCAGCCTCCCCCCAATCTCATCAGACCTCAGAAGTTAAACAAGGTCAGCCCGTTTTAGGGCCAAAATGCACAATTCACATGGCATGAATCGAGTCACAGGTCATGAACTGAGTCACAACCCAACTTGCGGTCACGTGTTTGATCAGGAGATCAGTGTTCAAAAATGATTCAATCTTGGGACACCTTAAAGTAGGCATCCCCACTGTAGTGGCCCGTGGGTGCCGTGGAACCCACTAACACCTTCCTTGGTGCCCACCAAGTGTTTTTAGGAAGTGAGGTGGAACCAGGTGGGACTGTTCCCCAGCAGGGCTTCTGATTGGCCACTGCAGATCTGAGCAGATCTGCAGATTAAAATAACCTTGTTTGCGTGACAGCTGCTGGCACAGTGTTTTCATTATTCTCTCTCACCCCCCCTTTCCAAGCTCATTTTTAAAATTACTCCTCCCCTCACTTGGGCTTCCTCATTGCATGTGGCCCCACTTCCTGCGGCAGCCATTTTGTGATAGCACCCACCACCTGGCTCAAAATCCCCACAGTCTCAAAAAAGGTTGGGAAGCCCTGCCTTAAAGACTAACAAGTGAATGGGTTAGTAGAACTTCTGTGAGCTAAGAGCTCACTTCATCCAATTCAGTCTCCTTGACTTTACTATATTATGCAAGACATTGGGCATGACAGTGACTGCAGCCATGAAATTAAAAGATGCCTGCTCCTCTTCCTAGAGTTGTTGTTTCATTGCTCACAATAATGGAGGTGTGTGCTTCTTCACCAGGCTGGGTAAATGCCTGGCTACAGAGGGAAGGCCTGGAGAGCGACACCCACGGCAACTCCGAGGCGAGAGGGCCTGTCCAAGGGCTGGCTTGCCTGGGCTCCCTGCAGCCGTGGGGTGTCCAGGCAAGCCAAGGGAATGCACAGGATGTGGCCTAATATGCTAATGAGCTGTGCTGCCAGGGCTGTGGCCTAATATGCTAATAGGTTTCTGATGTTGGGTGTGGCCTATTATGCTAATGAGTTCCTGCTGGGCTTTTTCTACCAAAAAAGCCCAGATTAGGGGTGTGTCGCCTAATATGCAAAGGAGTTCCTGCTACAAAAAGAGCCCTGTAAGTTGTGCTTTTTCATGTGTCCTTCATAATTTTTTTTGTAATACGTATAGTTTTAAACAAACCAAGAGGTGCTTGAGAGACAGGAGCCCAATCCAAGGATTGCCTGGCCACCAGCCCGAAACCAGAACTTTGATCAATTGTCCTCACTTAGCACATTTAGAATTGGTTGCCTGTTGTTCTGTATATAGAACTGAGCAGAAAATGTACGAACCGAAGAACAAAATGGGTGAAACGACAAAAGGGAATGGCCTGTCTAGGCTTTGGAACAGTGCAAGGGTTTCAGTGACCTGGTCTGGAAGACCCAGCCTCCCCCCAATCTCATCAGACCTCGGAGGTTAAACAGGGCCAGCCCATTTTAGGGCCAAAATGCACAATTCACATGGCATGAATCGAGTCACAGGTCATGAACTGAGTCACAACCCAACTGGAGGTCTCGTGTTTGATCAGGAGATCAGTGTTCAAAAATGATTCCATCTCGGGACACCTTCAAGTAGGCATCCCCACTGTGGTGGCCCGTGGGTGCCGTGGAACCCACTGACACCTTCCTTGGTGCCCACCAAGTGCTTTTAGGAAGTGAGGTGGAGCCGGGTGGGACTGTTCCCCAGCAGGGCTTCTGATTGGCCACTGCAGATCTGAGCAGATCTGCAGATTAAAATAACCTTGTTTGCGTGACAGCTGCTGGCACAGTGTTTTCATTATTCTCTCTCACCCCCCCTTTCCAAGCTCATTTTTAAAATTACTCCTCCCCTCACTTGGGCTTCCTCATTGCATGTGGCCCCACTTCCTGCGGCAGCCATTTTGTGGTGGCACCCACCACCTGGCTCAAAATCCCCACAGTCTCAAAAAAGGTTGGGAAGCCCTGCCTTAAAGACTAACAAGTGAATGGGTTAGTGGAACTTTTGTGAGCCAAGAGCTCACTTCATCCAATTCAGTTTCCTTGACTTTACTATATTATACAAGACATTGGGCACGACAGTGACTGCAGCCATGAAATTAAAAACATCTGGTGATGTCCATGTGTAGAGTCGCCTCTTAGGTTGTTGGAAAAGGGTGTTCGCTATGACCAGTGTGTTCTCTTGACAAAACTCTGTTAACCTTTGCCCTGCTTCATTTTGCTTTCCAAGGCCAAACTTGTCTGTTATTCCAGTTACCTTTTGACTTCCTACTTTAGCATTCCAGTCCCCTATGATGATGAGGACATCATTTTTTGGTGTTAGTTCTAGGAGGTGTTGTAGGTCTTCATAGAACCGGTCCACTTCAGCCTCTTCTGCATCAGTGGTTGGGGCATAGACTTGGATTACTGTGATGTTGAATGGTGTGCCTTGGAATCGGACCGAGATCATTCTGTCATTTTTGAGATTGTATCCCAATACTGATTTTTGTACTCTCTTGTTGACTATAAAGGCCACACCATTTTTTCTACGAGATTCTTGGCCACAGTAGTAGATATAATGGTCTTCTGAGTTAAATTCGCCCATTCCTGTCCACTTTAGTTCACTGATTCCTAAGATATCGATGTTCAGTCTTGCCATTTCATTTTTGACCACGTCAAGCTTGCCTTGATTCATAGATCTTACATTCCAGGTTCCTATGCAGTATTGTTCTTTGCAGCATCGGACTTTCCTTTCACCATCAGACACATCCACAACTGAGCGTCCTTTCGGCTTTGGCCCAGCCGCTTCACTCTTTCTGGAATTACTTGTACTTGCCCTCTGCTCTTCCTCAGTAGCATATTGGACACCTTCCGACCTGAGGGGCTCATCTTCCGGCGTCATATCTTTTAGCCTTTTGATACCGTCCATGGGGTTTTCTTGGCAAACATACTGGAGTGGGTTGCCATTGCCTTCTCCAGGTGGATCACGCTTGGTCTGAGTTCTCTGCTGTGGCCTGTCCGTCTTGGGTGGCCCTTCACGGCATAGCCCACAGCTTCACTGAACTACACAAGCCCCCTCGCCACGACAAGGCAGTGATCCATGCCTGTCTGAAATTCCTCACTGATGCAATGAGCATGAAACTGAGCAAACTCCGGAGGACAATGGAAGACAGGAGGGCCTGGCGTGATGTGGTCCATGGGGTTGCGAAGAGTTGGACTTGACTGTGCAACTCAACAACAACAACAAATTAGCAGAGACAACGACTGTGGGGAAGCCTGATAAGGTTCTTGCTTACCTTCCCAAGAATTTGTTAATGATCTTCAGACTCCTGTTCAGTACCTGGGTTAAGTGATCGCACTCCACTACATCTTCATTGGCATCAACTGCAGTTAATCTCCACTGTGGTTTGTAACAGGACTACTGTGGTGTTCCTCTGCTCTCAGCCTTTAAAGGACCTGTGTGATCCATTTGATGTTAGGATGTTTGCTTTAACCATTCTTTATCCTATTCAGTTAAGTTTAATCTTTATTTACGTGCAGACTGGACTATTGTAATGCACCACACTTGGGGCTACTCTTGAAGAGCATTCGGAGGCTGCAGCTGGTGCAGAACACTGTGGCAAGACTCAAAAGCCTCCACATTTTGGGGGGTTGTTTTGCCATTTTAGCTTGTTAAAAGCTGTTACATGGCCTTTCTTTGGGGGGTTTTCTTTAGCGGAGAATGTTCGTTCATGTCAAGCCCAATTCTGTTTGGACCTGAGAAATTGGAGGATTCAGTTGCCGTTCGTACTGAATGAAATTGCCTTGAATAAGAAAAGTTGATTCTTCCAAATATATAAATCCCACCATCTGTTTCCATTTCCTTGTGTTCCTTTACCTCTTCCGCCCACTTTGTTTTGGGATTCCCCCTGCCCACAGTGTGATTCATGATGATCCTATTCATTTTCTTGTTTCTCCACTGGACTCGGTCCTGAATAAAGGTTACTTTTTTTTCAAAATATGTAGATCTCCCCTGCCCCCCCCCCAGGGTTGTTCAGAGAAAATTGCTTATATTGAATGTAATGAAAAATTCAAGAAAGCAGGCATGATCTGCTCTCACAGCTGCCAGCCACATTTAGTTTCTACCACAGGGAGCTTTCACACCTGAAGGTGTGTGGGAAAAATCTTTGGGATATGCATGGATGTTTTCCACTCTTGGAGACACTTCAAATGAAAGTAACTAGGTTTTGCTTGCCCTCCTGGTAAACACTTGGGTGTGGGGTTTTTTGGAGCACCATAAGAAGAACCCACCATGACAGTGTCACAAGAGATTCAGGATGGACAAAAGGAAGTACTTTGCTCAGTGAGTGACTGAAGTGTGAAATTCACTGCCAGAGGATGTTGTGATGGCTATGGGCACAGAAGGCCGTAAAAAGGGGATTAGACGGATTGATGGAGGATAAGTCTATCAGTGATAGGCTTACTGGCCCCCAGGGTTCCCCCACTTCTGGGGGCTTCAATCAGCCCCCCGCCATCTGGCTGGTGGGGAAAGCCCTGCCCCAAAGCCCCACCCCCAAGCCCCACCCCCCCCCCAGCCAGCCAGCCAGCCACCCCTCTCCCTCCTCGTCTGCTCAATTTAAAGAGTTTCAGCTGATTCGTGGCGACCCCATGTCCCGCCAACCAGCTGGCGGGCCCTTTGAATCTAGCAGGAGGGAGGGAGAGAGGAGGGAGAATTGGGGAAAATCAGCCCTGGGTACTGCGGCCCCCACCCCACTCACAAAAAGACCCTTTAAAGGGTCTCTTTGTGAGCTGAGCACGTGGCCTGCAACTGCCCCTCTCCCTCCCTCCTTCTAGATTTAAAGGACCCTCCAGCTGGTCAGCGGACCACATGTGCTAACTTTAAAAAAGGCAGGAGGGGAGGGAGAGGGGTGGGACGGGTGGGTGGTTGCTCTTGGGGGCGGGGCTTGGGGGCATGGCTTGAGGCACCCCTGCCCACCCCCTGAACTAACCCCAAATCCCTCCACCAGAGCGACGAGGGGACCTGGCAACCAGAATCAGTGATTACTAGCCATGGTGACTAAAGGGAACCTCTTGGTAGATTACACTCCTTGGTGTACATTTTAGTCAGTGATTTTACAAGAGTGTAACTCTGCTTAGATAGCTGCAATGGTCTACAGAAACATCCCAATGAAACGTGTTGTGTGGTCTCTCTCTCTCTCTTTTATTTATTAAAACATTTCTATCTCGCCTTTCCTTTTGGTTTGAGGTGACTTACAATAATTGTTAAAACATCCCCAGCAATAACCAAAGATAAAATTATAAGCCCCAAATATCCCCCCCTTAAAAGATGCATTCAGACCCCTTCAAAATCCCTGGCAGACAGGCACAGAACTGTAGCCATGATGGAAAAGGCCCAGGCGTTGGTTGATGTCAGAGAGGCCACCTGTGGTGGCAATGTTCCCTCTAAGCTGTGGAGTCTTGTGAGCAAAAATTCTACTTTGTGAGCTAGTGGCATTAAAGTTGTGAATGAGCGATTTGGCTACTGCATAAATTAGTTTGCTCTGGAGCCCTCCTTCCGGAGCTAAGACAAAAATGTGTGAGCTGGAGGCTAAAAAGCTGTGAGCCAGCTCACACTAACTCAGCTTAGAGGGAACACTGGTGGTGGGATAGTCAACAGATGGCTGCCTGAAGACCATATCGGCACACAGGGACATATGGAAGGAGACAGTCCTTCAAAATAGGACTAACCAAAATGTCCCAACACAGTATGCAGGCTTTCAGCTTCTTCACAGTTCCTGAGACCAGATTTGGGGAGGTGGTGTTTTCGAGGCCTTGATGGAAATGTTTCTCATCTGCAATTTGTTCCGGGGGTGTTGTAGACTTTAAGAAGTTATACAGCAATGGGTATAGCTGGCTTAGAGCTGCACCACAAATGACAGTCATCATTTGAGAACGTAAAAGACAGTACTTTATTAAATGCTCCTCCAATATCGGATGGAATGGACAAGTACCTTAAAATGCTGTCAGTGGAGGAAAAATATGTAGGGTTGCATCCAAAGTAAACTGTCAGTTTCCACCGATTTCCCCTTTCCACTGCAGGACCCCCCCCCCCCCAGGTTTTTTTTGGTCCCCTGTCCCCAGGAACAGCATTTTAATAGAGATCAGTGGGCTGCAGTGTGTGCACAGTAATAAAACTGGATATTGATTTATGTGAAACACTTTGACACAGAGCCAATTGAAGCCAAACCAAGTACTATTACCTAGTGCTTGGACAGCAAGGGGACTATCATAAGCAAAGTCATACATAGGGTTGCCAGCTTCCAGGTATGGCACGGAGATCTCCCAGAATTACAACTGAACTTCAGACTACACAGAGCAGTTATCCTGGAGAAAATGGCTGCTTTGGAGGGTGAGCTCAGCATTAACAACATAAGAAGAGCCCTGCTGGATCCAGTGGTCCACCTAGCCCAGCATCCTGTCTCACACAGTGGCCAGCCAGTTCCTCTAGAGTGCCAACAACAGGGCATAGAGGCTGAGGCCTTCATAAGAACAAATGTACATCCTGCTGGATCAGACCAGTGGTCCATCTAGTCCAGCATCCCGTCTCACAACAGTGGCCAACCAGTTCCTCTGGAGGTCCAACAACAGGACACGGAGGCCGAGACCTTCTCCTGATGTTGCCTGCTGGCACTGGGATTCGGAGGTTTTAGTGCTCCTGAAAGTGAAGAAGAAGAAGAAGAAGAAGAAGAAGAAGAAGAAGAAGAAGAAGAAGAAGAAGAAGAGATTGAAGAAGAAGAAGAAGGAAAAGAAGAAGAAGAAGAAGAAGAAGAAGAAGAGATTGGATTTATACCCCGCCCTTCACTTGGAGTCTCAGAGCGGCTTACAAACTCCTTTCCCTTCCCCTCCCCACAACAGACACCCTGTGAGGTGGGTGAGGCTGAGAGAACTCTGACACAAACTGCTCTTTCAGCTGTGCCAGAGCTTGTGACTGACCCAAGGTCACATCAGCAGGTGCAAGTGGAGGAGTGGGGAATCAAACCTGGTTCTCCCAGATTAGAGTCCGCACACTAACCACTACACCAAACTGGAGGAGAGGGACCAGGCCGAGGTTCCTCTCCTCCTCAAACCAAACTGTCCCAAGGCTCCACCCCTTATCTCCAGCAGTTTCCCAACCCGATGCTGGCAAACTTAGTCACATCCTGGATAATCATCTTTCTATCCCAAAGAGACCATGGTTGTGCATGTTTTGGTCCACAGATATACACACAAACAAAATTCGATGGCAGGCACGCATGGCATAAGCAAAGGGAAGCCAGCTTGCTTTGCACTAGCTGGCCGGCCCTCGGGAGTTGATTCTGTGCCCGGGCGAGCAGATTATTGCGTGCCTCTATCTCCCATCCTCATCTTGAAAGCTAGGAACAATTTTATGTGGTTTCCAATCTCCACCTTTTCAGTCTGGTGATCTCTCAGAGCAGGCAGATGTTCTTCCCATTATTCCCTATTATGGTTTAAATGCATTGTTTCATTTGGCACTGCTCTTTAAAATTCACTTCAGAGCCAGTGATCCAGAATCGAAAAATTCAGACTCATCACAAAATATGTATTTGGAATATTTATTTGAAAAGTTTCTATGCCATCATTCGGCAAATGTGTTTCCTGTGGTCCACAGTAAGAGCCATAAAAGCTCTTTGCGTGAGACAACAGGCAGGAATAGAAATAAAACCGCAAAGCAGCAGATGACAGCAACTCAGCTTTCATGAATTCCAGTAGAAATAGGAACAACAGCCTTTCAAAACACACACACAGCAAGCCCAAAAAGGCAGTCGATGCAGCTACCTTCTCCAGTCTGGCAACCTCTGGGAGCAATCAGGGCTGGGACCAGTGTTCCCTCTAAGCTAGCTCACAGTTTTTTAGCCTCTAGCTCAGAAATTTTTGTCTTAGCTCAGGAAGGAGGGCTCCGGAGCCAAATAATTTTTGCAGCAGCCAAATCGCTTACTCACAACTTTAATGCCAGTAGCTCAGAGGGAACATTGGCGGGGACTTTGAAAAATGTTGTGATGTGAAGCCTAGCGGTGAACCCAGAAGTGATGTCACATTGTCAGGGATGCTCTTGGAGTTTCCTTAATCTTTGTGGCTTTTACCACAGATATTTGGGAAATTCCTAGAACGTCACGTGTCTCCGTGATGTCCCAGTATCATGCAACACTGGTTTCCCCCCATTTTGATCCTTCTGCGCCAGGGAGTGGGAGCACAGACTGTGAGGGTGGCAGGCAGGGCCGTGGCCAGCGATGGGGCGCACGGGGTGGTGCCCCCTTTCACATCTGCTGTGCCTCCCACCAGCATGCCCAAGCTGGAGCCCAACCCCCAGCCAGCTCAGGCACGATCCAGCAGCCTGCCTTGCACCTTACCCCCTCCTCCATCGGCACTTCCCTCCACGCCAAGGACAGCTACTCTGATGGAGAGGATGATGACAAAGATATAGACGTGGGAGACTGAGGGCCAGACATGCCTGAGCGGCCCTCCCTGGGACACTGAACCAAGGGAGAGGGTCTGGACCCCCAACCACCCACATCCCCTGGCCAATGCTGCCCAGGGAGTGGGAGAAGAAGCCCCGCACCTCAGGTCTGAAGATCTCCAAACAGGTCCTGCCACCACAGGTCCCTGGACCTGTGTGCCCCTTTCCCAGATCCCTGCCTCATTCATCCAGTTCACAGGCAGTGCTGGTGCCACCTCACCCCTTTACAACCCACCCGTGGTCTTCCCTTTGGCCTCTGTTGTCATTTGGTGCTTCACCTTTGGACACTGGAGGGGGAGGATTCGGTGCACTTTTTTTGAAAACAAAGACTGATTTCACACAAAAGCTGTGCCGCGGTTGGTCGCACCTCCCTTTGCCCCGCTTCTATTGGTCATTTTCCCACTCGAAGCCGCGTGGCCGCATTTTGACCCCGCGGTTTTGTGATCCTCAGAAACAGGATCATGAAACTGTGGGGAAAATCGGGCGAAGCTGCGGGTCAAAATCTGGCCGTGCGGCTTCGAGTGGGAAATTGACCAATAGAAGTGGGGCAAAGGGAGGCGCGACCGCGGCACAGCTGTTGTGTGAAATTGGTGTAAGAGTTTTGCTTTGCTCTTCCTGAGGAAGGAGGAAACAATACCTAGCCCACCAAGAAGCAGGAAGAACCAGTTATGGGGGTGGGGTGGGGGATTGGGGTGGGACACTGCAGATTAGCTCATTTAATTTAATTAAATTAGTGACACCCCGGTGCCCTCTCCCCCCCAAAAAAAATCCTGGCTACTGGGCTGGTGGCAGGTTGCCTGCCATAATGGGCAACAAACCACATGTCTTGGCTGTGGGGATAATTTCCGTTTCGTCCAGAATCAGCTGCCTTAGAAGGTATTCTACCAAAGTAGAAATGTCCCCTAGAGCAGAATTAACCACAGATAGCGCCGGCGCTGGGCAGCAAACAATACTGTCCTTTGTCCTGCAATGCTTGTGTTGCTGGTCCTCTTGGTGGAGCAGTTCTGATAGCCCAGCATGTGCCATGTCTCTCCCTGGCTCTGATATCACTAGGCCTGGTTAGGGCAGTCAGAAGGCAAAGCCACTCACTGGCTTGTTTCCTCAGCCATATGTGGGTCTTCTCAGGAGCCTCTGATGCTGTAGCCTGAGGCCATAGAACAGGCTGGTACACTCTCTCATTTGCCACTGCTAATCTTGCCCTTGCCCTGAATGGCACAGGCTAGCCAGATCTTGTGAAGCTAAGCAGGGTCAGCTCTGGTTAGTATTTGGATGGGAGACCACCAGGGACACAACACTAATGATAAGGGCGGCTACGGCAAACCACCTCTGAATGTCTTTTGCCTTGAAAACCCTGTGGGGTTCGCCGTGAGTTGTGGCTTGACGGTAAAAATAGCAACAGAACATCCATGTTGTATTACTGCCTTGTTGTTGTTGTTCAGTCGCACAGTCGAGTCCGACTCTTCGCGACCCCATGGACTAGATCCCGCCAGGCCCTCCTGTCTTCCGCTGTCCTCTGAAGTTTGCTCAGTTTCATGTTCGTTGCATCGATGACACTGTCCAACCATCTCATTACTGCCTTGGGGAGCCTTTAAAAACCTCATCTTGCTTTACAGGATGGTTATTGGTAATAATGTAAAACATGAAGGGTATAGATGGAGTTCCCAGCATGCACCAGGGGCCCAGGTAGGGTTGCTAACTCCCACTTGGGAAATACCTGGAAATTTGGGGGGGGGTACAGCATGCGGGGGCAGGGTATGGCGAGGGAAGGGACCCCAGTGGGGTATAATGCCGAGTCTGTCCTCTGAAGCTTGCATTTTTTCCTGGGGAACTGTTCTCTGTAGGTGGGAGATCAATTTCGAGGCCCCATCTGGAGGTTGGGAGTCCTAGGCCAGATCCACGTCCCACGGTCCCTACACATGTTGGAAATCATTCCTTCCTCAAGCAGCAGTTTAATGCAGGAAATACAACTGACTCGTATAATGAAATAAGGAACTTCCTTGAAGGACATTTCTGGGACAGAGTTGACAATTGTGAGTTGGGAAATCTTTTAACATTTGGGGGGTGGATTCTGGGGAGGATAGGGTTAGAGGAGGAGGAGGAGATTGGATTTTTTTCTCTGCCCTTCACTACCCAAAAGAGTCTCAGAGCGGTTTACAATCCCTTTCCCTTCCCCTCCCCAAAGCAGACACCCTGTGAGATTGGTGGGGCTGAGAGAGCTCTCTTGAGAACTGCCCTTGAGAGAATAGCTCTGAAAGAACTTATGACTGACCCAAGGTCACACCAGCAGCTGCATGTGGAGGAGTGGGGAATCAAACCTGGTTCTCCCAGATTAGAGCCTACGCTCTTAACCACTACACCAAACTGGGGAGAGGAGAGACCTTAGCAGGGTATAATGACATAGAGTGCACCTCCCAAAGCAGCCATTTCTTCCAGGGGAATGGAACTCTGTGGTCTGGAGATCCATTGTGATTCTGGAAGATCTCCAGGCCCCACCTGGAGGTTGGCAACCCTATAACTGGAAGGAGGAGTGGGAGGGATGTCCTACTGATGTAAAAGTGATATATTAAAAGATAGGTGTCACTGACAATTGAATTCATGTAAAGATTCTCGGAGTATTAGAAAATAAAGTGAAGCCACCCAGTCTCATTGCTTTTATCTCTTTGATCCCGACATTTGAGGCGAGAGGAGGCCGCCAGCAATACTCAGACTGTAACACCAGCTGTCAGAGGAATTATTATTGACTTTGGCATGATTGGGAAGCTCGGGAGGCTGATATTATTATAGGTTTCTTTCCCCTTTTTTGTTTTTCCCCCCTCTCGCTTGGACAACATTTCTATAGAAGCAGAACCAGCCTTGTATGGGATGGACTGCTTATCATCCATAGCGTATATTGAAACGGTTGACCAGGTTGTGTAATTTTTCTGAAAATGGCTTAATTAGAGAAGATTTAACTTTTTAATCAGTAAATGGTAGTTCGGCATATAAGTACCTAACCGATGGAGGAATAATTTCCCTCAATTACGGAGGAAATAGGTGAAGTCATGGTTTCTGCGCATATCTGCAGCTCTCTGAAAGCAAAATTATTTGTGCCTTAGGAATAGTGCAAGATTTCCTTAGGCTTTGAGAATAATTTGACTATAATTCAGACCCAGCTACAAGATTGCAGTGATACCAGATGTACTTTTTGGGTAAAGGATACAGTTGTCCACACGTATACGTAGACATGTATTCGTCAGGTGGCCCATAACGGGATAGCGCAGGCAAACCTGATCATGTCAGATCTCAGAAGCTAAGCAGGGTGGACTCTGGGAAGGACTTGGATGGGAGAACTCCTTGGAATACCAGAGGCAGGAGGCGGGGGCAGGCTTTACTCAGCCACCTCTCTGAATATCCTCCAGGCCCCCAGTAGGGGTCAGTCACCAGAGGTTGCCATGACTTCCAGGTACCACACACACATGATTGTTTGTAAATATTCTAAATGTTCTTCAGATGTACTTTTCCAACTTAATCTTGGCTGAGTGATACTAACAGCAGGCCTCTGATGACTGGAAGCCAGCATGAAGATCAGAGTTTTCCGATTGCTCAGACTCAGTATCCGGACGGTCTGACCTAATCATAAGAGGTTTCCTTATGGTTCATAGCTCTGGCCGCAGATGTGTAGTCAGTAACACACACTGCCTAGCGTAGTGTCTGAGAGTAGCCCCAACACCCCTGCACTTTCTGGGGTCAGCAGAGGGGAGTCTGTGGCCAACAGCAAGCCCGCTTGCCAAAGCTGCCATTTTCTCCAGTGGAGCTGATCTCTGATGTCTGGAGGGCAGTTTGAATACCAGGAGATCTCCCGGAGATCCAAGGGTGAGAGGAAGAGACCTGGGTGGAATGGCTTGCCTGGTGGCTTTCCACAGCTGGTGGAGTTTAGCCCTACCCACCAATGTTCCCTCTAAGCTGTGGAGTCTTGTGAGCAAAAAATCTACTTTGTGAGCGACTGGCGTTAAAATTGTGAGCGAGGGATTTGGCTACTGCATAAATTAGTTTGCTCTGGAGCCCTCCTTCCTGAGCTGAGACAAAAATGTGTGAGTCGGAGGCTAAAAAACTGTGAGCTAGCTCACAATAACTCAGTTTAGAGGGAACACTGCTACCCACCCAGGTAGGAAATACCTGAAGATATTTGGAGTGAAGCCTGGGTAGAGTGGCATTTGGAGAGGGGAGGGGCCTCAGCAGGCTGTCATCGTAGTAGTAGTAGTAGTAGAAGAAGAAGAAGAAGAGATTGGATTTATACCCCACCCTTCACTCAGAGTCTCAGAGTGGCTTACAAACTCCTTTCCCCACAACAGACACCCTGTGAGGTAGGTGGGGCTGAGAGAGCTCTTTTAAGAACTGTCCTTGAGAAAACAGCTTTGACAGAACTATGGCTTGCCCAAGGTCACACCAGCAGCTGCAAGGGGAGGAGTGGGGAATCAAATCCAGTTCTCCCAGATTAGAGTCCGCGCACTTAACCAAACTGGTGCCGTAGAATCTGTCCTCCAAAGCAGCCGTTTCCCACAAGGGAACTGATCTCTGTAGCCTGGAGAGCAGCTGTAATTCTGGGAGATGTTCAGGCCCCACCTGGTGGTTGGCAACCCTAAACCTGGCCCAACTTTTACCTCAGTGGTGCGCCTGACTCCACCGAGCTGGGCGATGGAGGTAGGGTTGCCAAGTATTACCTTTCGTTGGAGCGGGAAACTCTCGGCTCATCCCAAGAGCGCGCGCGCGCCGCAACCACATCACCCAGAAGTGACGTGATCACGCTGGATATGCTGGGGGCGGGGCCACGACCATCCGAGGGAAAACCATAGAGTTTTCCCTCGGATGACCGTGGCCCTGCCCCAGCGTGCCCGGCGTGGTCGTGTCACTTCCAGGTGACGTGCACGTCATGTACTTTGGGAGTGGGGTTCCCCCCGGGGCCCGATCCGCCGGCGGCGGGGAACGGGCCTCTGGGGCGGGGGTTTCCCTGCCCCCCGGGGGGACTTGGCAGGCCTAGATGGAGGAATGACTGCCTCCCAGGAGGAGGATTCTGGGCACTGGCACGCCATCCCCACCTGGCCCCAAGAGGTCAAGGACCGACTTTACGGCTTTATGGCTATACCTGATTGGCAGTAGTTTTGTCTCATCATCAGCACCCAAAGGTGGGGCAACCCGCCTGGGAGGCAGCTGAGGGAAAAGTGGTGGAAACTGAGGTCGCCTCTCTCACCAACACCAGAGACTCCATTCCAGGAAGACATGCCTTGCCCCTCCAACCTTGTAAGTAACCACAAGGGTGAGCAGTGGGGAGAGAGGAGGAAGACCCAGGGTAGATCTTAAACCCTTCCTTTCTCAGGGAGGAGGCTGACTGAGGTATCTGGAGGGTGAATTGGCCCCCGCCTGACCCCACTGATGAGTAGGGCTGCTATTCCCCAGTTGGGGTGGAGGATCCCCTGGTTTTGTGGGGTCCTGCCCACCGCCGGCCAGGTAGCTGGCGGGAGGAAATCCCACCTCCAAAAGCAACATGGAACAACGTGCCTATGTCACCCGGAAGTGTCGTCGGCATGTTGGTGATGCGGGGAGGGGGTGACACTTCGGTTTTCGAAAAGGATTCTGAGCTGGAACTTTGGAGAAGCTGGCTGGGTGATTGATGGCGGCTCTTTAATAGCATGGTCAGTTCGAAAAGGCATCTGCAAGCAAGATATTACAGCGATTTGGGGGAGGCTAGATGCACAGCTCCTGCTCCCCCCCCCAACAGAACTGGAGGGTGTTGCTAGAGGAGGGGCTGCTGGAGGAGTAGTCACCAGGCATAGCCTCCCTCAAGTCTTCTGGAGTGAGTGAGTGAGCCCTGTTATTTTAGTCTCTGTTTTTAATTTTTTGACATCACGCCCCTCCAGTTCCCCTGCCCCCCGCCCTGGAAATTTCCTGGCTACAGGCCTGTTCTGAATTGGACCCTGGACTCTGTCGTTCACTTTCTGTGGGTTTGGCAGGCATTGGGCCAATATGACATTCTCTCTGCCCCCCCCTCCATCTTTTGTCCCAACATCCAGCTCTGGATTTGACAGAAACATAGACGCATTTGGTAAAGTCGCCAGTACTGCCCCAGCAAATGCCATAAGATTTTTAGAGTGGTGCCTCGGGTGGGTGGAGTTCCAGGGGAAGTGATATCTCATCCTCCACAACACTCTAGGAATTCCCCCAATCTTTATGGTAAAGACCATCGAGATTGGAAAATTCCTAAAGTACCATAATTGATTCTCATCTCTCCCCCCTCTTTCTTTCTCTTGCTTCTCAAATCATTGGGGGCTGGGGATTGGGAGGGAACAGACCTGCCCACTATCTGCAGGCAAATGGGAAGTCCACCGCTTGGGTACACCGACAAGTTGTTTGCCATCAAGTCACGGCCAACTTAAGATGACCCCATAGGATTTGCAAGGCGCGAGATGTTCAGAGAGGAATGCCATTGCCTGTCTCTCCATAGTGACCCTGGACATCCCTGGTGGTCTCCTGTCCAAATACTGACCAAGGTTGACCTTGCTTAGCTTTCAAGACCTGATGGATGGGGCTAGCCTGGGCTATGTAGATCAGGGCTTGGCTGAGATGGTTCCTGTAGTCATCCAAAAATGTAGAGGGACGAAAGAAATGAGCATGTGACCATGCTTCTCTTTTGTCTCCAGTCAGAGTGGCGGAGAGGACACGGGGTGTTGTCGCCTCACATCCAAACCTGGCAAGCAACCGGAAGCCCAGCTTTGAAACATCCTGAATTGTTCATCCCCTGTTGTTGAGAGCTGTGAGGTGCATTGCGACAGAAGCTCCCATTAACCCCGCAAAATGTTCCAGGCTCGCTGCCACCTCTCTTTACCGCTTTCGCACAAAGTTTTAAAACCTCCCCCCCCACACACAAATCCCACATCTTCGGCGTGCCTTTCCCCACTCCTTGACAGCACTGTTCTGAGCGCTCACTTTCCTATCTGGAATTTTTGTCGTAGAGTGAGTCACTGGTGAGGGGAGCCAGCTGGCGCCCGAGATGCCGTTCCTTGCTGTTATTTTGGTTAATGAGCCAGTTGTGTTGACGGCAAGAGCCTCTTTTGGGCCATCACACTGACTGGCATTTGCGTGTTGCCTCTCGCAGTGCCATAAGGGGAAGGGTTTCCCGCAGAAAGGCGTGCCAGCTGTCTCCAGCCCTGGCATCCAGAGGAGGTGTTTCTCCTTCCCGTCTTCGCTGTCGCATACTCGCCTCCTTTCCTCCCTCCTGAGCTCTTCTGCTGTGACATCTGGCGGCTCTGGGTGGGTTTTCTTTCTGCTTCCTTGTGAAACGGCTGTGGCCCCGATGCCAGCAAACAGAAGGGACCCATGGCTGCTGCTGGGGTGACGGTGCCAGTCCACACTGCCACAGCTTGGACCCTCGGGCTGTTTTCCGCAGGCCCAGATGCTCCTTGAAACTGGTTCGGGGGAAGTAGAAGAAGAAGGAAAAAAAAAAAGTGGATAGACCGACTAGCAAAATGATTTTTCAGCAGATTCAGAGAATGTCAACTCCCCAATTAGCATAGAAATGGCACCTTCAAATGTGCTGGTTTTTAACTCTCCTTGAAGGGCTAAATGCATGCGAAACACTGATGCTCGGAACAGTGTCCTCCCGACACCTTTTTTAAAAAGCGAAATCACTTTGGGAGGGACAAATTCAGAGAGGAGAACTGCAGGGGAAGGGAGGGGAGGGTAACTCCCGCTAGACCTGCCGTTTCCCCTTCTCTGAATCATGGCCCCAGCAGCTTTTCTCCATGCAGTAGGGATGCTGGCCTCCAGGTGGGACATGGGGATCCCCCGGAATTACAGCTCTGTCCCAAACTACGGAGTTCCCCTGGAGAAAACAGATGCTTTGGAGAGTGGACTCTGTGGCATTGTACCCCCCTGTCCTCTCCAGGCTGCACCCCAAAACTCCTGGAGTTTCCTCAACCTGGATCGGGCAGCCCTACCCCCCCCCATCCCCTATTGGTGGCCGGGGGGACCTGGCAACCCTACCGTGCAAGGCTTTGAAAGCAAGTTTGTTCTTGCAGACCTGTGTTGTTTAGGGTATTTAGAAGAGAGAAATACTCTTTCTTGCTGAAGCTTCGCTACTCTACATGTGCCACCACCCCCCCCCCACTCCCCACCGGCCCCCCCCCCCCCCCCCCAAAGCAAAGAGTATCCAGGGGAAGTCTGAGTGATTTTGGGGCTCTGGCCAAACCTTAGGGATGGGACTCCATAACAGGGTTGGCAGCCTCTAGGTGGGGGCTAGAAGTAGGGTTGCCAGGTCCTTCCAAGTCTCCAGCATGGGGATTTGGGGGGGAGATACTGGAGGGGTGGGGCCACCACCAGTACAATGATGTTGCATAGAAGTGACATCAACACCTTGGGGGCTGGTGCCCCTGCTTCTTCCCAAGGCATTTAAAGGCTCCCTTTAAATGCTTTTCAGGAGAAGGGTGTGTGTGGGTGCCTGCACTCTAAGCCACGAGTTCATGGCTTGGAGTGAAGGCATCTGCCCCCCCCGCTTTTCCTGAAATGCATTTAAAGGAGGGAGGTTTAAACCCACCAACTGGACCAAGGGGGTTGTCCCCAGGGTGTACATAGTTGGCCAGCTGGCCATTAGTCTTTAGTCTTTGTTGTGTCCAATGAACCATGCGGTCACCACCGCTGCTGCAGTGGTTCTAGCAGGCGTTTAACCCACTACACAATAATGGCGACGAAGGTGGGATACTCTTTTCTACTGCTACAGACAGGCTAACATGGCTACCCATCTGGATAGTCTATTGTGTTTTCAGCCCAAGCTTGAATCAGTCTGAGCCTCCAAAGCCCCCATAGCTTCTTTCCATTGAATATTTAAGATAATTTGTTGATATTTCTAATGTTTGCTTCTGAAGTTCAGAGCTGGAACGAAGAACTCAGGACTGGCTCTGCTCAAAGCATTGGCTACACGCAATGAAATCTTGCATTCAGTGGAAATAACATTAGAAGAGCCCCGCTGGATCAGACCAGTGGTACATCTAGTCCAGCATCCTGGCTCACACAGTAGCCATCCATATGATTGTTCTAGCAAATTTTCCTGTTCCCTTTTGCAGCTAGAATACATGAATGGCGCCTATACGGATTTGTAGGGAGATGATACAGAGCAGTCATTGCATGTGTGAATTGGGTCATAAGAGCTCAGTCTGGACTTCTTTACTGCTATGGGGTGACTGCAGCTCAGAGCTGTAGTTGACTCCTCAGTATCCTGTGACCCTTTCTGGACATGCAACCCCTAGTTTGTGGAGGAACTTCGAGCAGAGTCTCCCTTGTGTTCCCTTGTTTTTTCCTGGTACAACTGAATCATGCGTAAACGAACTCCTCCTTTGGTGTAGGAACAAATAAGATCAATATTTGGAGGCACTCTCTGAGTTTTGGGTTGCCGTCTTTGCGCACCAGCATTCGAAACCTGCCAGGCCAAGCACCTCAGCGGGGGCTCCTTTTCCCAAAGCGGAACTCTGCCCATAAATTTCTCCAGTGATTTGTGTAGTTTGAACTTTTGAGCGAACAGAGAAGAGTCAAAATGACACCTGCCTTACGCTCATGGAGATGTATAATATTCTGCGGTCGGTCCATGCATACTAAAGAGAACGCATTTGGAAATCAGAAGTCACTTAAAATGCCTTTTGTCTGGAATATTTCTGAATTGCCTTCCAGTATCGGTAATGACGTCAAATAATAGGTGCTATTACTGGAGCATGAAATGATTAGTTAAAGTTCACAGTGCTTGGCTAGATCATTGAGATCCATATTAGGAGGGGGGAAAATGAAATCATGAATGATTGGTGCGTGTGCGTGACCTCTTATTTAAAGAATTAACTTCTCAGGAATTTTGGAGTGATGTTCTCCTGTCACTCCAGAAACAACTTCTGTGGTGAACAGAGCATATGTGGTCCCTGTCAGGAAATGAATGGTCCTGTTGACCAGCTGTTTGGGACTCATCAAGGTGTTGAGGTTCTGTATGCCTCCTCCTTCTGCCCAACAGTGGATCAGTGCTAATGGCTATAGTCTGATCTAGTTATGTATAGACACCTGCCTTGACCTGGGTGGCCCAGGCTAGGCTGATCTCATCAGAACTTGAAAGCTAAGCAGGGTCAGCCCCGGTTAGAGCTTGGATGGGAGACCACCGAGGAAGTCCAGGGTCGCTCTGCTGAGGCAGGCCATGGCAAACCACCTCTGAACGTCTCTTGCCTTGGAAACCCAATGTGATCGCCATAAGTTGGCAGTGACTTAATGACGCTTTCCACCACCGTGTATAGTCTCAAGAGCCAAACTGGGTTGTGTGTGTCCACATGAGGATTCGAGAGGGTCTCCCAGAATTACAACTGATCTCTAGGCCACAGGAATCAGTTCCCTTGGAGGAAATGTCAGCTTTGGAGGGTAGATTGTATGGATTTATATCCCCAAGGAGTTCCCTTCCCTCCCCAGATTCCACCCCCCCCTGCCCTCAAATCTCCTGGGATTTTCCAACCCAGAGCTGTCAACCCTAGGACTCCCAAGCTTGACAGAAGATGGATTGACGCACTGTCATCCTTTCATTCTGGCTGTTTGTGTAATGATCTGCACCTGGAGCTGCCGCTGTGTGTTTTGTGACACTTGTTAGCAAGCTTGCGGGTCTGAGGCAACTGTTGTTTGTGTCGGTATCACACCTGCAATGACTTCAGCAAGAAATGACGGGAGGCAGTGTCTGGAACTGGCCAGAGGTCACGGCTTGTTTGTGAAGGACGCTTTGGTGCAACTCTTCCCCTGCTTTCGGGCTTTGCTGACTCGGATGCGTTGCGAGCAGCCCCACTGAGCCACTTTGCATCATTAGTGTCTAAACAATGGACGGTTTGCTACCTACATGTGCTTCTCAGTCCCCGGAACAGAAGCACACAAACCAATTTATGCGCCTCATTCACATCCCAGGTAAGAAGAAGAAGAAGAAAAGGAAGAGAAGAAGAGATTGGATTTATACCCCGCCCTTCACTACCCATAGGAGTCTCAGAGCGGCTGACAAACTCCTTTCCCTCCCCCTCCCCACAACAGACACCCTGTGAGGTAGGTGGGGCTGAGAGAGCTCTTGACAGAAACGGCTCTTTTTCAAGGACAGCTCTTATCAGAACTACGGCTTGCCCAAGGTCATCCAGCCAGGTGCAAGTGGAGGGTCCCCCAGATTAGAGTCCGCACACTTAACCACGACACCAGACTGGGTCTCAGAACATTGGAGTGGTTCCGCATGGCAAAGGAACAAAAGATGCCATTGGGTACATGCTTGTCCATATCTGTGATTCTTGAAGACAGCTCTGACCTCAGCAGTTTTAACTCAAGATGCATTTACTGCAATTTGTCTTACCGGGGTGGGGGGGAGTGGGGTATGCATAACAAGCAAACGTTGTGGCCATCACTAGGGTTCCCAAGCTCCAGGTGGCACCTAGAGATCTCCCAGTATTACAGTTGATCTCTGGATGGTCGGGATCAGTTTGCTCAATTTCATGTTCGTTGCATCTATGACACTGTCTAACCATCTCATCCTTTGCTGTCCCCTTCTTCTTTGACCTTCAGTCTTTCCCAGCATCAGGGTCTTCTCCAGTGAGGGCTCCCTTCTCATTTGGCGGCCAAAGTATTTGAGCTTCAGCTTCAGTCTCTGGTCTTCCAGGGAACAGTCATGGCTGATTTCCTTTAGGATTGACTGATTTGATCTCCTTGCAATCCAAGGGACTCTCAAGAGTCTTCTCCAGCACCATAATTTGAAAGCATCTATTCTTCGGTGCTTGGCCTTCCTTATGGTCCTTATGGTCCAACTCTCAAATTTAAAAAGTAATAATTAATTGTTAGAACACACAACACTGGTATTATGGAGCAGCTCAAAGATTGTGCTATTCTAAATTGTAGGTAAGGTATAAATTTAGTAGGTGGACTTATGCAAACCGCCATTCCCCCAGCCTCTGTTTGCAAATAGAATCACAACGCTGGTCTACCTTATAGAGCTGTTGTAAGAAAATAGATTGAATACATGTGAAGTGCTTTGAATCCTGTGATGTATAATAATTTTGAGCATGATTAATGCAAATTTAAGTCCCACTATTTTTTCTGAAAAACAATTCACACTTATTCAGTCCATACAATTACTCCCTCCTCAGTCCATTCACATACTTCCTTTGCTATATTATATTATTTATTGTTTAAATGGCATGTGCTAACTTTGGCTGCAGTCACTACAACACTTACTGTGTGTGATGAAGATGTGATTATGAAGTGTAATTCAGTATTCAGATATATTGATAGCCTTTTATTACTGTGATCTGTTATGCTGGAGTCAGACACTACCTTCCTTCCTTCCTTCCTTCCTTCCTTCCTTCCTTCCTTCCTTCCTATTACTGTGATCTGTTATGCTGGAGTCAGACACTACCTTCCTTCCTTCCTTCCTTCCTTCCTTCCTTCCTTCCTGCATGCTGTTTGCAAGAGGGACAACTGCCTACTCTTGATAAACAGGTGTTGCTGATTTTTGCCTAGTTTCTGGCTAACTTTAGGAGAGGACTGATGTTGGACAGCTTCTTTTCTTTACTACTTGGGATGTTGTCTATCTTCAACCTAACATTTTTCTTTCCTGTTGTGTGAAATTAGATACCTTAGGTTGCAAATTTTTACTCCAGTTGTCAGCATACATGCAATTCTCATCTGAATAAAGCTAACTTCTAAATTCCATAAATATATCAAATAGGTCAGTTTGTGCATATTATGCACAGCATGAATTTTATGTTTTAAAATGATAAAGTAAATGTAGACCTTTGGTTATTCCAACTGCCTTGCGGAGGGGGGGGGGGGGTTTGAGGTGTGGAATGGAGTGAAGTCCAATCAGCTTCCATATGCAGAAGACCAGGTTGTTGCAGCAGTTGTGGTGTGGGCGGGACCCGGGCTTTGCCTTCTGATTGGTGGCGATATATGCTGAGGAGCAGTGCCATCAGCCATACACTAAGGGAGTGCATTTTAGAATTAGAACTTTGGCACCCACTATTCAATTATATATAAGGAGAGATAGGTCAGTTTGTGCATATTATGCACAGAATGAATTTTATGTTTTAAAATGATAAAGTAAATGTAGACCTTTGGTTTTCCTCAGACTTGGTGTTATTTTCTCTGAACCTCCTCTGCTGACTCCTTATGGAGAAAGGGAAGGGGAGGAAACAAAAGGAAAGGTCTGGTGTAGTGGTTAAGTGCGCGGACTCTAATCTGGGAGAACCGGGTTTGATTCCCCACTCCTCCACTTGCACCTGGCTGGATGGCCTTGGGCAAGCCATAGTTCTGACAAGAGCTGTCCTTGAAAAAGAGCAGTTTCTGTCAAGAGCTCTCTCAGCCCCACCTACCTCACAGGGTGTCTGTTGTGGGGAGGGGAAGGGAAAGGGGTTTGGAAGCCGCTCTGAGACACCTTTCGGTAGTGAAGGGCAGGGTATAAATCCAATTTCTTCTTTTTCTCCCGTTCCCGGGGCTTCAACATTTCTGGAAATTTTACACTTTTGCTGCCAGACGTCTATTAGCTTTCTCTGAGCACAACCAATCACAGGAACGATGGAGCCCTGCAAATGTCACCTTATCTGCATGGGGCTGTTTTTTTAGGGAGCCCTTTGGTCTGAAGAGCAAGGGTAGTTCTTATCAGCCCTGGAACTGTCACTAGACCCAGCAGTGGCCAGCTGTCTGACAGCTTATAAATAAACACACAAATTAATGAAAGCGAGGCATGTCAAAAAGCTGATAAATGCCACACGGATAATGGAATGGTACTGGCATACAATCAAGCAAACTCTGGAGCATGACGGAAGCCTAGCGTGATGCGGTCCATGGGGTCGCAAAGAGTCGGACTCGACTGTGCAACTGAACAACGACAACTGGCATACAGGGGTCCCCACCAGCACCCTGGCAACCACCAGCATTTTTCTTGATGCCCACCAAGTGTTGATAGGAAGTGGGTGGGGGCAGGTGGGGCTGTTACCCAGCAGGGCTTCTGATTGGCCACTGGAGATCATATTGGCTGGGCAGATTAAAACAACATTGTTTCACCTGCAGCTCTTGCCACGGAGTTGGTGTTATTCTCCATGACTCCTCTTTCCCAGTGTATTTCTTTATCTCGCTCCTCTTCTTTTCTACACTTGGGCTTCCTCTGTGTATGGCTCCACCTCCTGTGGATGGTGCTATATTCTGTTTGGCTCCACCTCCTCTGACAGCCTTTTAGTAGTTGTGCCCACCATCCTGGGTGAGAATTTCAAAGGAGCCCACAGGGTCAGAAAGGTTGGGGACCCCCCTCCTGATAAAGGTACCTGAATCTTTCTTTGTAACCCTGCAACTCTCCAACCCTACAGTTCTACATTCTTCTTATTTATTGTTTCTTGCATTGCTAGACTATGTTATGGTTCAGAATCTGTATCTCACCTATGTTGTTAATTTTAAAAAGTTAATTAAAAAAAAGAGGTTGGGGATCCCCGCATTAATGACTCTTGAATAATCCAGGTCAGGCCATAGGGTGGAAGAAGCTACATGCAGGGTTGCCAGGTCTGGGTTGGAAAATACCTGGAGACTTTGGGGGTGGATCCGGGAGAGGGCAGGGCTTGGAGAGGGGAGGGGCCTCAGCAGGGGATATTGCCATAGAGTCCACCCTCCAAAGCAGTCATTTTTGCCAGGGGTCTGGAGAACAAGTGTAAAAGTGAGAGGGATATGCAGGCCCCACTTGGAGGTTAAGTAATGAATAAATATACACTGCAAGAAACTTTTGTAAATTCATGTGTTCTGTTTATAATTAGCATTCTATAAAGTGCATTGTGTATTTGACTTTTAAAATACTGGTGCAAAATTGACTGGTAGTTGTTATATTGTACGAACTGTATGTGATTGTTATATTGAACGTACTGAATATCTATACCTGATTAGGATGTTATAAGAATACACAAGGCACTTTATGGAATGTTAATTATAAACAGAACACATGGATTTACAAAAGTTTCTTGCAGTGTATAATTTATTTGTTACTTGACTTCCCTAACACTGCAGCTCGGGTTGCTATGCCCACTTGGAGGTGGACAACCCAATGCTGGAGATCCATGATTCCCACCCAGGTGGGCCATTTCACTGGCAAAAGCAGCCTCAAGGAGTGCTGAGGAAGGGGGAATAAGCTCTTGGGTTGCTTGGCAGAGGAAGAAGACAGGCAAGTTTACGGGTTATGTCCTTTCCCTCCTACCAGAGGCTGAAGCAGCTGAGGGGGGCACATTTCAAAGGGAGGACACGACACAAGGGAAGGGTGAAGTCCCTCTTCTTGAGCTCTTAGGAACCAGTCAGGATTGAGCCCCCCCACTTCTCATGGCTGCTCTTAAAGACGGGACAAAGAACCAACCGGAACTGTTGTAATTAAAGAACAGCTTGAGAGATGAACACTCTGCCAGGCGAACCAGTGCTTTGACTCCTGATGCTTTGCTTTGACATCTGCTCTTCTGTGGAGCTAATGAACCTAGCGGGAAAAGGCAGATCTCGCCTCTTTCCCACAACCCTTCAGCCTTTTGCGTTGCCACTGATATCACTCAAAACGTGCTGCTTATCTTCCGCACTGGCTGAGCCCTGCCCGTGCCAGTCGCAAGATCCACAAAACCAGGCCGCCTGCTGAGAAGGTGTGTGTGTGGGGGGTCTATACGTACTCTGGTAATGCCCCAGTTATTTAGCAATGCATGACTTTATAAATGAGCCAAAAGAAAAAGGAACTCCTGATGAGGACTGGGAGGGAGAGGGGGAAGAGAAGATTATCCTGCTCAAGTCCCCAGCTAGCTTAGAGCAGGGGTGTCGAACTCATTTGTTATGAGGGCCAGATCTGACATAAATGAGACCTTGTTGGGTCGGGCCATGCGTGTCATAAGATATAATGCCAGGTAGCGGAGATATAAACTTTATAAAGGACACAAACATAAAGGTTTTTTTCACTTAAAATTAAAACATGCTGAAAACATTAGCACTCTTGCAATATTTTGTTTATTTCACAGTGTCTGATAACTGACACCGCTTGCTCTGAATTCTTGCATCACAATGTCTGTGCTGTTGCAATCTTGAGTATGCTGTTCAGGTGTGTATCTGTAAGCTGCAAACCTACGATGGCGCAGCAGCAGCAAAACGGGAAGAAGCAGCAGAAGACAACCAGTTCCACTGCGGGCCTGAGGGAAGCCCTCCGGGGACAATGTTCCCTCTAAGCTGTGGAGTCTTGTGAGCAAAAATTCTACTTTGTGAGCTACTGGCATTAAAGTTGTGAGCAGGTGATTTGGCTACTGCATAAATAAGTTCATTCTGGGGCCATCCTTCCTGAACTAAGACAAAAATGTGTGAGTCAGAGGCTAAAAAACTGTGGGCTAGCTCACACTAACTCAGCTTAGAGGGAACACTGCCAGGGACCTGATCCTGCCCCTTGGCGGCAAATTTGACACCCCTGGCTTAGAGTATTCTGGAGAGGAAGATCTTCGCCAAGGAGGAGTTGCAATTTTCCCTCTCCCCCTGTAGTTTCGAATGGGACTGCCACAGCTTAGTTTTTATGAAGATCCATTAAAAACAACAACACATAAAACGAAATCTCATAGATGGTACTATTGCATGGGAATGGATTGCTTGTAGGGTTGCCAACATCCAGGTAGTGCCTGGAGATCTCCTGCTATTACAACTGACGTCCAGGTGACAGAGATCACTTCACCTGATGCAAATGGCTGCTTTGGAGGGTGGACTCTATGGCACCATACCCCATCAAAGTCCTTCCCTCTCCCCAAGCCCCACCCTCTTCAGGCTCCACCCTCAAAATCTCCAAGTATTTCCCAGCCCACAGCTGGCAACTCTAATAACTTGTCCCATGAAATACAAGATACCACAATATTTTCAAATTACTCACCTTTGTATGCATATTAATCTTATAGCAATTTTGAAACAACCTTTAACACCTTTTGAATCACTTATTCGGTGTGCAGACAAAAGCAAAAAAGGCGTTATATCTAAGATATACTCCATCACTGATACTTTACAGGAAAATACACCACGGACATATCAGAAGAATTGGCAAAACATTGGCTCAACAAAACTTACTAATGACATATGGCTTAAAATGTGGAATAGATATGAAAATAACGCACCTATATTTTCATTGAAATGGCAAAATTTTAAAATCATGACACATTGGTATTTAACCCCTTTGCAGTTATCCCATATCACACAAAAATCTGATCCCTTTTGTTGGAGAAAATGTAAAGAGATTGGGACCTATGTACTTTGTTGGATGCAATGTCCAGTAATTACAGTCTTTTGGGATGAAATATTGGAACAAATAGAAGGCTCTTGAGAGTCCCCTAGACTGCAAGGAGATCAAATCAGTCAATCCAAAAAAGAAATCAACCCTGACTGTTTCCTGGAAGGCCAGATAATGAAACTGAAGCTCAAATACTTTGGCCACCCAATGAGAAGGGAGCACTCACTGGAGAAGACCCTGAGGCTGGGAAAGATTGAAGGTCAAAGAAGAAGGGGACGGCAAAGGATGAGATAGACAGTGTTATCGATGCAACGAAAATGAAATTAAGCAAACTTGGGAGCACGATGGAAAACAGGAGGGCCTGGCGTGATGTGATCCATGGGGTCATGAAGAGTCGGACTCAACTGTGCGACTGAACAACAGCAACAACAATTGGAACAAATAAGGCACATTACTGGACATAGTGTACCTAAGAGTCCAGAATAAACTCTCTTAAATTTTAGAAAAGAAGACAACTTATCTAATATACAAAAAAAGGGAATTGCATTACTGTTATTTGCAGCAAAAACAGCCATTGCATCAAAATGGAAATCAGAATGTAAACCTAATCTAAGTTTATGGCACAGTAAGTTGTGGAGCTGCAGTGGCTCAAGTGGTTAAGATGCTGAACTGCAGGCTTTGGAAGGTCAGTAGTTCAGCACTTCGAGACCCGAGTGTGCCGCATGACGGAGTGAGCTCCCATCTCTAGTTCCAGCTCCTGCCAACCTAGCAGTTCGAAAGCAAGAAATTGCAAGTAGATAAATAGGTACCACTTCAGTGGGAAGGTAACAGCATTCCGTGCGCCTTGGTGTTTAGTCATGCTGGCCACATGACCACAGAAATGTCTTTGGACAGCGCTGGCTCTTCGGCTTTGAACCGGAGATGAGCACCGCAACCCTTTTGGTTTCCTATTTTATCTTATCTTGCTTCTCAAGGAGTGATACCGGATGTAATAAACACTCTTCATTTATGGTAATTGATGTTCAAGATATTATGGATATGCTGTATTGTTCTTAATGTTTAGTTCCTTTTAAGTAAGACAGGATTGTTTTTATCCCTTAGAAGTACTGTTACAACTGATGTTATATTGTTATTGTGTTGTTGAAAAATGAATACATTTATTTTTAAAAATACAAGATACCAAGAGCCAGATTCAAGGCCAATAGTACTTTGGAGACCAACAAGATTTCAGGGTATGGGCTTTTGAGAGTGGAAGCTCTCTTCATCAGATCTGACTCTCGAAAGTTTATACCCTGAAAAACCTTTTGGTCTCAAAGGTGTTACAGGACTGGAATCTAGCTGTTCTACTGCAGACTAACAGGGTTGCCCTCTGAAACATGCCAAGGCTGTGGACAGACTGGCAGCTTGGAGCGATATGGGGCGGCCTCTATTTGCAACGGTTTAAATAGTTGCGGGAAGTTTTGATCAGACACCCCACCCTGTACCAGCTTCACTGTGGACTCGCCTCATGGGCAATTGTTCAGATTGTTGCAGCATTCTTCTTCTTCTTCTTGACTTTCACCCATGCACATAAGCATGTATCCAAAGCTCTTGCTCCTTTTTGTCAGCTCCACAATCTCTCTGCCAAATACTCCAGCTCCTCTCAGCCTCTTT
>NW_015175392.1:29723-32257 GCF_001447785.1 Gekko japonicus | reverse complement strand
GTGCAGATTTACATGAGAGTAGTCCCATCAATTTCATTGCATTTACCCTTGTGTCAGTCATGGGATCCTCTCAGACTCTGACACAGAAACAGGAGAGGGGGGGGGTTTGTTGATCGACAATAACTCACCCAGGGACTCCCAATCCAGAAGGACTACTTGGCCATGGTGATTGACAATGCCAGGGGCGATTATGCACTTATGCGAACATTGCTACCTGATTCCAAAAGAGAGAGAGAGAGAGAGAGGCAGAAATGGAAGGGAATGTTCAGACTTCCCAAATGGCTTGACTTCCACCTATAAGAATATGGAATAACTGTATACAGGAAATCTCCTGTGTTCATTCTCTGTAGACAATTAATGCAGGGTCCCCATTGTAATGCCCATGGTACCAGGGCATCTGCCAGCATTTTTCCTGATGTCCACCAAAGTATTTTTTAGAAAGTAGGTGGGGCTGTGTAGAGAGAGAGAGAGAGAGAGAGAGAGAGAGAGAGAGATTCCTGGCAATTCAGTCTTGGGGAAGAGCCATAGAAGCAAAATGGTTCCAGAAAACAGAACACAGGCAAAAATATGCAAAGGGTGCTTATCAAAACATGCTTTTCACCATTCCTTCTTCCACATTTTTGATAGTTAATACATTGCCATGGCAACTGAATTTGATCAGAGCTGGCTATGCAGTCTTGTTGCCCTACAATTCAATTCTGTGCAGTCACACTCTTCTAAACCCATTGACTTACATAAGAACATAATGTTGGATCAGGCCAAAGACCCATCCAGTCCAGTCGGTCACACAGTGGCCAAAATACCAGGTGCCATCAGGAGGTCCAGGAGTGGGGCCAGGACACTAGAAGCCCTCCCACTGTTGCCCCCCCCAGCACAAAGAATACAGAGCATCCTTCGATGGGTTAATAAGGGTGTAACTTTCCTTAAGATTGCACTGCTAATCAGCCCTGCTTGCAAGGCTGAGTAATTTAGTAAATAAAGTTAGGGTTGTCAACTATGGGTTGGGAAATTCCTGGAAATGTTGGGGTTGGAGCTTGGGGAGGGCAAGATTTGGGGACCTCAGCAGGTAGGCCATAGAGTCTGAAAGCAGAGCTGATTTTTTTGCACAGTATACTACTTGAAAAATTAAGTTCTCAATGAGGCCTGTTACTCAGAAAAGAGTTAGAAGTTCTTGATTGCAAGAGAATCCATACTAGATAGAAAAGGCAGAGTAAAGGCTTCTAGCTAGCTAGGATGGAGAGAGACTGTAGACAGCATTTTGGGTAACAAAGGAACAGTAGCAGGAGTGGACAAAGGGAAGTTCTAGCCTTACTAACTTTGTACTGCCATCCCCCAAACTTCAAAGTCTGGAACTAGCGTTAAGCAACATTGCACAGTTCATTCCTGCCAACAGAGTCCATTCTCCAAAGCAGCCATTTTCTCAAGAAGAACTAGGGTTGCCAAGTGTCACCTTCCTCCACAGCGGGGGACTCCCGGGCCGATCCCGGAGTGTGCGCGCGCAAAGCACGCGCGCACCGCATCCACGTCACCAGGAAGTGACGTGACGATGCCGGGCACGCTGGGGGCGGGGCCATGACCATCAGATGCCTGGAGATTTCCGGAGAGGTGGAGCCTGGGGAGGGCGGGGTTTGTGGAGGGGAGGGACATCAACAGCGTCCAATGCCATGGAGTCCACCCACGAAAGCAGCCATTTTCTCCAGGGAACTGATAACTGTTGCCTGGAGATCAATTGTAATGGTGGGAGAGCTCCAGGTAGAGTTGCCAGTTTTGGGCTGAGAAAGACCTTGAGATTTTGGGGGTGGAGTCTGGAGAGGGGAGATTTTGGGGAGGGGAGGTACCTCAGTGAGGTATAATGCCATAGAGTCTACCCTACAAAGCAGCCATTTCCTCCAGGGGAACTGATTCCTGTAACCTCAAGGCTAGTTGTAATACCAGGAGATCTCCAGCCACCACCTGGAGACTGGTAGCCCTATCTCCAGGCCCTGCCTGGAAGTTGGCAACTGGGGACATTTGAGTAGTGTTGCAACTCTGATGGTTTCCTTAGAAGATTCTTTAGAGTTGTAGGCCTTCAACTGCAATCCTGAAGACACTTTCTTGGGAGTAAGCCTTATTTAAGCCATGCCACGTCTAAGTATAATTAGGTCCTGTCCACACGGGATGTTTTGGGCCGGGGAGGGACGGATCGGGGCCGCAGCAAACGAGCGTGATCCCACAGCAACATCTGGGAATCGTGCTGCGCCTGTTCCCAGCCCGTTCCCAATCCGCCCCTCCCGGCCAAACTCCGTCCGAAAGGCCGCATCACTGCCGGCCGTGGGATCGCCGGCGCGTCTTTTCGCCGGCGCGTCTTTTCGCCGGCACATCCCCGGCCCCCGGCCGTACTGCACATGCTCGAGCATGCGCAATTCAGCAGCCTCCCCCTCCCAATCGTCTCTTCCTCCCCGGCATCTGATCGTCTCTTTTTGCGGGCGGCTTTTAAAAGCTGCACTTTGGCCAGTGTTTTCCCTGCCGTGTGGCAGGGGAGTAGTAAAAGGACA
>NW_015175392.1:23233-29407 GCF_001447785.1 Gekko japonicus | reverse complement strand
CTGGGGAGGTCTGGTTTTACTTTAAAAGTGTTCTTTTACTTATGTTTATCTGGGTATCTCTGGCTGCCACCAGGAAATTTTAAAAGGATTTCCAAACCTTTATGCCTTTTCTATTTCTGGGTAGGTAGGTCGAGGGTTTTAGGCTTTCATGAGGGTCTATGTGGTCTATGTGGTCCTGGGAAGTATTTCTTTCAGAGCAGGTATATTTAAATAAAAGAAGATTTATTGATATAATTTGTAAATAACAGGATAGTACTTTGTATCTAGGAATGGGTAAATACTGAACAATTCCAACTGGGTTTTCACACACTTTTCTCTCTCACTGTCAGAGATTTTGGCATGTAACTTTGTAATACTAACTCAAGGTCATGTGAGTTCACTGTTTCTCCAGTCACTCAGACTTTTATTTTTCTCTTTGACTTTACTTTCTTGTTTCATATACATTCAACCTTTCTTCATATACAGAACTAACTCATAAGCACACAAAACTGCTTCTCTCCCTCAGACCTCAGAACGAACTTATCCCCACAGGGATGTGTCTCCTCCTCTCAGAGACAGAACTTCACTAACTTCTCAACTGTTTTTTTTCCAACTGTCACCCTTCAGCTGACCAAACCTCCAACTGTCACTCCTGATAGACATACAAATCATCCACACAGCATCACTTCCAAAAACCCTCCCCCTTTCTGCCAATCACCAATCACACCACTTGCCTGTTTCAACCACCCTAGACTATCTCTCATCGCCATGCAACCAAACTTTTAAAGACACACAGACACAAATAAAACATGAAATCATTACAGGCTACATCAGGGGTGTGTGGCCTAATATGCAAAGGAGTTCATGCTACAAAAAGAACCCTGCCTAAACTTATCATCTCCCTTATAAATAAAAGCCGAATGGTAGTGGCACTTCTCTAGAACATTCCCCATGCTCCAAAATCAGTTCGCTCTCTGATCTGTCATTCAGAGGGTCTCCCTATCCATTGGCTGCTTTGCCTGAGTCCTGCCTCCAACATTCTAAACATTTTACTGTTCCTCTCCCCTCCCCCCCATAGCCAATCAGAACATAGAGGTTATTTGCATATGCAGCCTCATTGGCATTTGCCTCGGAACACAGAGGTCCTTTGCATATGTGACTTGATTGGCTTTTGCCTCTAACATTCTAAACAGTGTCCAATCTCCAGGTGAGGGCTGGACATCACTCAGAATTACAACTGCTTTCCAGATGGCAGAGATCAGTTCCCCTGGAGAAAATGGTGGGCTCTGTATCCTTATATACTGCTGAGGTGGCCCCCGTATGACAGCCAATGTGATGTAGCAGTCAGGGCTTCAGAGCACAGGAAAGGCTGCAGGTGTGTGGGGGGTGGAAAGCTGAGGAGTGAGGGGGAAATAAAAATAGGTTGCTTAATGGCTGGGAAGGAGATAGGGTTGCCAACTCCAGGTGGGAAATTCCTGGAGATGTGAGGGATGGAGCCTGGAGAGGGTGAGGTTTCAGGAGGTGTGGGACCTCAGACAGGTACAAAGCCATAGACTCCACCCTCCAAACCAACCATTCCCTTCTGGGGAAACATCATTGCCAATCTCCAGGTGATGGCTGGAGATCACTCAAAATTACAACTGTTCTTTAGGTAGCAGAGATCAGTTCCTCTGGAGAAAATGGTGGACTCAGTGTCATTATACCCTGTTGAGGTCGCCACAGCAAATTGACACTGAGTGTCCAAGGCCGGGGCACCTGCCCAGAGCCTCTTTTTAGAGGCTGTTGTATTTATTTCCACAACGGGCTATTTTCCTAGTTTACAAATGAATAGATTGAATTCTGAGGATTGGTTCAGCTAGCAAGGGTCCGTCTACTGGAGGATGGCACCTCCACTAGGGTAACAGATTTGTGGAATCCATCTCAGGATCTGTAGTGTTCATAACTGCAGTGTCTTTTCGAAATGCCCATCATTTTGTTTTCCTTTCTCCCCTATGGAAGAGTTTGGCTGTCCTCCTGTTACTTAATTAACCTGATGTGTTCTTCCCAGTACTTTCTTTGTCTGAAGAAGAAGAAGAAATAGTCCTCTTCTAGGGGAACAGATCCCAGGAATCCATCTCAGGACCTGCAGTGTTCATGACTGCATAATCCTTTATAAATGTCCATGATTTTGTTTTCCTCTCTTCCCTGTGGTAGAGTTTGGCCTTCCTCTGAGCACTTAACTTGCCCAATGTATTCTTCCCAATATTTGCCTTTGTCTGAAGAAGAAGAAAAAATCCATGAGAGAGCAACAATAATGTCTTTAGCATTCTTCGGACGATAGCGAGGTATCACCTATCAAAGCAGGGCATAAAATGGCTGACTTCTGCTACCCCTTGTGAAATGAAGCAGTTCTGTGTAGGGTCATCTTTGTATGGAAAATGGGCACTAGGCCTCTGTGAATCATCCTTCCTTTTTTAATATATACATTGGACAGGAAATGTCACATGATTTAGTATTTTCTAAGGATTTTACAGTCCTTGGCGGAACTGCTGGATCCAGTCAAGGTTGATCTTGATTTTACATTGGCAATTAGCGGCTTGTTGCCGTAGCAACCACACTTCACAGGGTTCTTGAAATTAAGCGGCTGAACATGATCGAGCCCGTCTTTTCTTGTCGCTTCTGTAGCGAAAGGCACACTCGGTGTGCAGGAGAGATTTTGATTACCGATCCCATAAAATATCTATAAACACGCACAATAACAGACGAGCGCCATCAATTAAAACGGAGTGTTCAATAATTCATTCTTTAATTAAAGCGCCTCGCTGTCCCCATCGCTGTAACCTTTCAAGAGTTAAAAGAGACACGAGAGCTTATCATTTTCAAAGAGTACTTAAAAAAATAAATTAACAAATTATGAGAGAGGAATAAAGGGAAGGGAAGTATTCAGATATATAACTTGTCCCTATTGAATGAACAAAGGAAAAACTGTTTTAAAAGTAAAATTTCTGTATTGGTTCACCCTCTCCCCATCCCAAGAGACCCGGGTGTTTTCAGGGAAGAAAATGTGACATTCATCTCTGCCAATGAACAGATGATGTGAGTCATAGTACAAATATCTATGAGGGAGGTACAAACCATGTGTGAATTTTGCAAACATTCACAAATATGAAATGCTGGATATTAAAAAAAACTGTGCCTTTGAATGGCATTGGTTTGTTAAAACATGGGACGGCTCCCTATTTGAGCATGGGCAGGAGAAGTGACAGGAAATCCTCCAATCTATGAAGCGGTCTATTGTTTATATAATTATTTTATTTACAACATTTGTGTCCTGCCTTCCTGTCTTTACAAGGGCCACCAAGGTGGCTAACAATTTAAAACATATGTGCATAAAATTCCATTATAAAGCCATTACAATCCACCCCCCTCAAAAAAAATCATGAGAACAATGTTTATAAAGCATTAAAAAGCAAAGTTAAAATACATAGAAAACAGTTCAAAGACATGCAGAGCATAAAAACATTGCTTAGGCAGGAGGGGTCATTGAGGGTATGCCAAACGAAACAAGGAAGTCTTCACCGAGTGGCGGAAGGCAGCAACAGAAGGGGCAGGTGAATCTCCCTGGGGAGAGAGTTCCAGAGCTTTGGTCCCATGACCCAGAAGTCCCTCTCCTGGGTTGCCACTCACCTAATCTCAGAAGGCAGGGGCACCCGAAGCAGGGCCTCCAAAGATGACTGTAATGGTTGGGTGGGTTCACAAGAGATTAGGTGGTCCTTCAAATACGGTGGGCTGTAGTGGCTCAGAGGTTAAGATGATGAGCTGCAGACTGGTAGATCTGTAGTTCAGCAGTTCGAGACCAGAGTGCTGCGTGACAGAGTGAGCGCCTGTCTCTAGTTCCAGCTCCTGCCAACCTAGCAGTTCGAAAGCAAGGAATTGCAAGTAGATAAATAGGTGCCGCTTCAGTGTGATGGTAACAGCGTTCCGTGCGCCTCGGCTTTAGTCATGCTGGTCACATGACCATGGAAACATCTTCGGACAGCTCTGGCTCTTCGGCCTGGAAACTGAGATGAGCACCGCCCCCTAGAGTCGGATTTGATTAGCTTTCGAGGAAGGGAAACCTTTACCTTTTACAAGAATGTTGGTCCCAAACCATATAGGATTTTAAAGTTCAAGACCAACACCTTGAACTGTGTCTGGGAAAAAAACCGGAAGCCAGTGTAGGTGTGCCAAGACTACACTGCTCTGACAAATAATTCATTTGTTTTTAGTGAACTGATGTCTCGCTTTTCTGTTCCTAAGAGGACCCAAGGCGGGTGGAAACCACAGGCTGACAAGAAGACACATTCGTGGCATGAAAATCAATTCTGCGTAAAACACAAAAAGCTGTCAGTTTAATCGTCAAAGACACTATGGAACATAACAACAAACATCTGAGACAGAGTTTCAGTAGGGTAGCCATGTCAGCCTTGCAGTAGGAGAGCTCGATTCGAGTCCGGCAGCACCTTAGAGACCAACAAAATTTCCAGGGTAGGAGCTTTCGCAAGTCAAAGCTCCTTTCATCAGACTCAGATATGCCTCCTCTGAAAAGACAGTAGTAGAAGACTAAAAAAAATCTCAATGCAAGTAGCAGTCTGAATGACCTCAGTACAAACGAGAATGTCAACTTGATTTCAAAGGCCTCCCAAAATGGGTTTTTGAAGAGATGGGGACAGCTGCATGACCAGGAGCAGGAACTTTTGTAACTTGAATGCAACAGCTAAAAAATAGTCCTATGATGAGAGTTGCCAGCTCTGGGCTGGGAAATACCAGGAGATTTTGGGGTTGGAGCCTGGGAAGGGTGGGGTTTGGGGAGGGGAGGGGTCTCATCTGGGTACAACGCTCTGGAATCTACCCTCCAAAACTGCCATTTTCTCCTGGGGAACTGATCTCTATGATCTGGAGATCAGTTGTAATAGATGGAGATCTCCAGGCCCCACCTGGAGGTTGGCAACCATGCCTATGACCAGTGCCCACCAGGGCAGGCCGCCACAGACGATCTTTCAGGCAGCCCAGTGCAGAGGGGCATTATAAAGCTCTCATCTGGATGATACTAAGGCATCTGTAACCATGGCCAGCTCCACTTTCTTTAGGAGAAAATTGACTAGTGAACAACCCGAGCTGATATAAGACGCTTCTGGCCAAGTATGTGTGAGTGGCCCAAGAACATCTTCATGGCTGGGTGCAGATTTGAACATGCAGGTGTGCGCATTTCCAGTCCACCACTCAGACCACCACATGAAAGAGGTCATCTTCAGGAGAGAGGTGTTTTCAAGTCCTGGAATGCTATCAATCCCACGAACACCCCTGTAGCAGCAAGATTTGTTTATTAGGAGAAAGGAAGGATCCAAGCATAGACCACTTTCATGTTGGAACTGACTCTCAGATGTCAGTCCTGACCAGGGCTTTTTTTTTTTAAACTGCCCCCAAAGGGGCAGGGTTTTATTACATTTCCCACATAACACACACAAACAATCATAACATATAGATACATATACATACAAACAGATACATGGATGTTATTTTCAATTTTTACCAATATTTATACTGGTGCCTATTCCACCTTAATAACAGTTTCTCATGAACTGTGTAAGCAACTTTTCTGTCTCTATCATCCTAACAGGTACATATTTCATTTAGTAAACTCTTAGTCTGTCTCTTGCAAGCTTGCCTACATATATTTATCATACCAATTATAAAACCGTGACCAAGTATTCTGGAATGTCAAATCTGTTGTGCCTTTTATAAATAAAGTCAATTCATCTAGTTCCGCAGCCTCCAAGATTTTATTTACTAGTTCTCGTTTTGTTGGTATCTCCGGTAATTTCCAATATTTTGCATAGAGAATTCTTGCAGCCGTAGTTAAAAAAACAATCAAATAACGATCATCTTT
This sequence comes from Gekko japonicus, assembly GCF_001447785.1. Lineage (NCBI taxonomy): Eukaryota > Metazoa > Chordata > Lepidosauria > Squamata > Gekkonidae > Gekko > Gekko japonicus. The sequence goes on along the minus strand of NW_015175392.1, from coordinate 23,520 downwards.
GTTAGAATTATCAGGTAGAATATTCAACAACAAAGTCTCTGGTGTAAATTGTACTCCCGTCCCTAGTACCTTTTGCAAGATTTCATGTACCATTACCCAATATTTCTTAGATCTTTCACAATGCCACTACATGTGGTAAAATGAGCCAACTTTATTTTCACATTTCCAACACTTATTCGAACATTTCGGGTCAATTTTAGCTAACCTTTCAGGTGTTACATACCATCTATAAAACATTTTATATATGTTTTCTTTATATGGAATAGCTTTCGTAATCCTAATATTTT
>NW_015175392.1:0-23052 GCF_001447785.1 Gekko japonicus | reverse complement strand
CAAGCCGGCCCTTGGACAGGCCAGGGAAGGCACGGGGAGGCATTTAAATGCCTCCCCGATCCTTCCAGCCCCACCCCAGCCCCCCTACCTCAGAGTCACTGGGGTGTGTGTGTCGCTCTCCAGGCCTTCCCTCTGTAGCCACGCACAAGCAGAGGTTTTGGCTGTAGTGGGCATGGCCAACTCTGAAGCCAGCCGGAAGTCCGTTCCTCTGTGTTTCTGCCCAAAAATAGCCCTGGTCCTGACAGTATACTGGGAATAGGAAATCCCCCAAACGCCCCTTAGCCAATCGATGTGCCCACTCAGCCCGCCAGACATGTGCTCTGCCCATACCACTGCCCCTAACACCTGCATACTGACGGTTACACTATTTAGAAGCTGCTAAGACAACAAGGTCGCATAAAACAATGAGATCACATTCTTCTCAAGGTGCACCTGGGAGGCTTCTGCATGAGAACTGTTACATGCGGGCACTAGCCAAGCAAAGCCATCCCCCCCCCCCCCCAGTAGACAGTACAGAAAATAAACAAGCCAGGCAGGAAATATGGAAAAATACACATGACTGTGAGAACATTTTGTATAAGCGAAAGAAAACACTTGGCAAGCCAGGTCTGAGCTTGACAGGTGTCAACTGAATACCAGTGATACTCATCTCTTTTCTGTCTAATTCCAGGGAGGCAGTGGACATCATGGAAGGTTAGACATGGACACTGAGGGATCCACAAACAGCCCCAAATTACCAACTTGATCTTCCGTCAGAAGTGTAACCTTGTCCAGAACATGATGTATACCTATTCCTGGATTAGATGGAGTCCCGTCACATTGCTATTTATGACTGCTGTCATGAAAATAATAATTAATAATAATAATAAGACTCATGATACACAACACTTTGATCTTGTCTGGATTAAGTTTGGTTGTCCACATCTAGCCTTCCATGATATCTGCATAATACTTCTGATATCACAATTGGGGGGAGGAGAAATAGGGTTTGGATCATTGACATTGCAATCTCAGGAGACAGTGGAACAGTGGAACAGAAAAGAAAGAACAGGAGAAGATCACAAAATACCAAAACCTAGGAATAGAGTTAGAGCACCTCTGGGAGAAGAAGGTGACTATCATGCCAGTTGTCATCAGAGCCCTTGGAGCAGTGCCTAGAAATCTCAAGAAACACTTGGACATTCTGGGCATTGAGCAAATAACTTAAATATCTTGTAAATGAATGCTGGTATTTTTGTATAACTGTTCCATATCTATATCTGTCAGGATCAACAGCACGCAGTATGTTCTATTTGTATTAGACCTCTGAGGAAGGCCTGTTAAGGCCTGTTAAGGCTGAAGTTTCTATTCTTGACTAACCTTTTTAGGTTTCCACGATCCGTGATTATCTTGGTTGGCAACATGTGAAGGCTAAAGACATGTTGGAGGAAGGCTTTTGCTAATGACCGGGCTGTTGGCAAACTGGGAAATGGGATTTTTACCTGTCAACCGCTTCCGAGGAGGCTCCCGTTCCCTCTCCCGGTTCCGATACGCTTCTTTCCCGCCTTTTTTCAGCCACACGGGCTTTTTTGGGGTGGGGGAACGTTCAGCTTATATCAATATATAAGGGCAGCGGTTTCAATAACTCTGGGGTTTTCCCCAGTCGGGGTTTACACATAATGCAGGTTTGACAAGAGTGCACATACAGTGATAGATCCTTGCGCATGTGTGGCCACCAGAATTGGCACTGTAAAAGATTTAGTGATTTTACAAATCCCAAATCGCCAGCCGGCTTAGATCCATGCATCCCGCAACAGTTCTGTAACAAACAGTCTATTTTCTTTATACCAGCAGCCATTGTCCCGTTGTACCAAGTCCCCCGCCACCCTTACGTTCTCCATGTCAGACTCTGAGAGGGCGGAAGCAAATTTGGCTTCCCAGCTCCTAGCAGGAGGGGAAAGGGGGAGGGTTTCCTTAGCCTGCCTTCGTGTCATCACTGCTCCACCTAATTGGTAAGGCATAAACATGGAATTTAGGACCTCCTCCCTTTTGCTGTCGTTTTACGGGAGGTGTGACAAAGCATCAACCAGGGAGTTTGATTTGCCTGGGAAATGGTGCAAAGTGAACTGAAACTTTGAGGAAAAAATCAGCCCACCGCAGCTGCTTGGCGTTCAAGTTGTGAGGGGTGCGGAGCACTTTGAGGTTTTTATGATCTGTCCAAACCTCAAACGGTACTCGTGCCCCCTCCAACCAGTGCCTCCACGTGGAGAGCACCAGTCAGATTGCTCCTGCTTCCTTATCCCATACTGACCAGTTCCTTTCTGTGTCATTAAATTTGCGGGACACGTACACTAGGGGATGGAGCTTGCCGTCTGCCCCGTCTTGCAAGATCGCCCCCCCCCCAATAGTGACATCCGAAGCATCCACTTGGACCACAATTTTTTTTGTTTCATCCGGATGTGCTAACACAGGTTCTGTTGTAAATAGAGCTTTTAATTGATTGAACACTTCCTGGCATTCGGGAGTCTACACCAGTTTTGCTCTGGGCTTAGCAGCTTCTGGCCCCTTCTCTTTGGTTTTCAGAAAGTCAGTCAGGGGCAAACTCACTTGAGCAAAGTTTGGCAGGAAATTTCTATGGAAATTAGTGAATCCCAAGAAACTCTGAAGCTGTCGGCAGGTTTTGGGAGCCTCCCACCCCAGCATGTCTTTCACCTTCCCTGGGTCCATCTCTATCCCCCTTGGAGAGATGTGATAGCCACGAAAGTCAATGTCAGTCTTATGGAACTCGCATTTCGATACTTTGGCAAACAGTTTGTGCTTGTGTAACATCTACAGCACCTCCCTCACCAACTGCACATGAAAGGCTTTATGGGGGAGTACAACAAAATGTCATCCAAGTAGACCAGGACCCCCTTCAACAGGTGCTTGTGCAACACTTCATTTATTAGGTTCATAAAAACTCCAGGAGCCCCCTGGAGGCCGAATGGCATCACCAGGTACTCGAACTGGCCCAGGGGGGTGTTGAAAGCTGTCTTGTATTCATCCCCCTTCTGTATGCACACCCGGAAATACGCATCTTGCAAGTCAAGTTTAGAAAAGATTTTTCCCTTAGCAACTTCAGCCAAGCGACCTTTGATCAACGGCATGGGGTAGGCATTCATGGAAGAGACTGCATTCAATCCATGATAGTTAGTGCAAAGTCTTAAACCCCCATCTTTCTTTTTCCAAAAGAGGACAGGGGCTGCAAATGGGGAAGCAGCTGGAGGGATGAACCCTCTGGCCAAATTTTTATCTATAAACTTCCGCAACTCTTCTTTCTCACTGGGGCTTATAGCATAGAGCTTCCCCTTCGGCATTTTATGCCCTGGCAATAACTCAATCGCACAGTCAGAGTTGCATTGTGGTGGGAGCTCATCAGCTTCGTCCTCTTCAAACACCTGTGAGAGGTCTCTATATTCCCTCAGGATTTTTGCGAGCTCCTCCATAGCTAAACACACCCGAGCTGGTTCGCTGTCAGGAGCTACTCCTCACTTTGGGTTCCATACATGGTGTTGACACTTAGGGGAGATGAATCGTACAATCCTGTCACCCCATAATATATATGGATCATGTCAATGGAGCCAAGGGCTTCCCAACACCAAGGGAAACCTAGCCCCTGGTGACACCACAAAAGTTCAATCTTCCCAATGATCGCCTGCCCCCATACGCAAAGGCACAGTCTCGAATCTACAGGGCTCTTTCATCGGGGACCCATCCATTTGGGTAAAAATTAAGGGCTCTGCCAATCAAACCACAGCTGGCTCCAGTCCCAACACTAGGGAGGGGTTGATTAAATCCTGCCCACATCCAAAGTCTATGAGGCCCTGGACCCTGACGTGCATTCCCATGGTGGGGTTCGTGATAGTAACAGTCACGAAAAAGTGAGGTGGATAGCTGCTCACCACTTTTGGCACCTCTGCAGATGGGTCCTGCTGCGTTGCACCACTTACAGCAGGACCTGGCCTTTTCCCGCTGGTTCCGTCTCCTCCTCCTCGCTCAATTCTGGCTCCAGCACTTCCACCTCGGCTTGCAGAGCACGGGGGGTTCTGACTTTTGCCGTCCCCTTCTTTGAAGGCATGTCAACCTGGCACTTGTCACCTTCTCTCCCTGCCGACCCTGTAGCCTCCCCCAAAGGGCAGTTGGCCGTGAAGTGGCCCTGATCCTCACATTTCAGACACAATCCCTGTTTCATCCATTGTTCTCGAACTGAGACTTTCTGCGAGGCTGTCTTTGCCTTGGGGTGGGGTGTTGCTGGTGTCCTCCCCACCACTACTGCATTGTCCAAATGCAAAATACACAGCCGGCTCTCGGCATTCTCCACCTCCTGCATCCAGGCCAGCAAGGTTCTTGGGTCCCTTGTACTCATGACGGTGTTCCGGATTTCAGTAGTCAGCCCCAGCCGGTACTGCTGAGTTAGCACCAGGTTGGACCAGTCACGGATTTTGGCGGCTTGCCATTGAAATTCCATTGAGTATTCTCTGTCAACTTGCCTTGCTTAAATGTGTAGAGAAACACTTCTGCCTTCTCGGGAGCGGTACAGTCCTCGAATTGGGCTCTCAGTGCCCACGTAAACGCATCTATGCTCCCCAACTCCACCGCATCCAGGTTGTGGAGACTCACATACCAGCTTGTCACCACCCCCTGCAATCCAGAAGCGATAAAATCCACTTGTTGCTCCTTGTCCGGGAACAAATGAGCCCACCTCTCCACAAACTTCATCACCCGTACAATAAAAAAGGAGAGGTTTTCTGGATCGCCATAAAAGGTAACATCCAGTAAATCTTTGGGCCACAGCAAGGCTGGTGGAGCCACAGGGACTGCGGGTTGTGGCACCAGGGGGAGGAGGCGGCGGTAGCGCTGGTGGCGGCGGTGGTGGTGCAGGCAGTGGAGGAGGTAGTGGTGGCAGAGGAGGCGGCAGCGGCTGAGGGACCGGCTGGCCAGGGACTGGCCCTGGAAGGAGGCACTGCCAGGGGCCCCCATTGGGTGGCCAGTTGGGTCTGCACCGCCTGGGTCACTATCCCCAGTAAGGATATGGAGCAATTGCCCCATGTCCTGCATTATCGTGCGGCAGTCCAGTTCCAGGCTATCCAGCCTCCCATCCAAGTCCCTTCCTGGGCTTAGGATGGGAACATGATGGGTCTACTCGGGGTCACACCAATGCTCCCTAAGCTCAGCTGGGGGTCATATACACTGTCCCGACTGACTCCCCGGGATCGACCAGGTAGTCTGCTTGCAGTCCCCCAGATGACGGCCCCAATCCCTATCCTTGCGGTGGTAGGTTACTCCCTTCCCCAAATGCATGGGGATGAATGACACCGCCGGCCGAGGGGTGACTCCTCCAACAGTAGACACTGGCCCTCCAGGGCTCGCAGTCATCAGCAGGGCCTTCGTCACTGGGCCCCCCTGGCCCACTGGATCCACTCATCTTGTTCAGGAGAGATTCGGTCCAATAGGGATAAAGGGATTCCTGACAATTCTGTCAGGATCAACAGCATGCAGGTCCAAACATACTCTTCAGGAAAAGTTATGCTTTATTGGAATACTGTTCTGTTGCCAAGTAGTACAATTACATTGTCAGGAATAGCGATTAGTGCAAGGGACTCAATATGTATACTCTGATGCCTCATCTAGCTAAGCAAATGAAATCCAAGCACATGTGCAGGAATTCTCCCAGCGGGATATTACATCATAAACGGGAGACTCGCCCCACCCCCCTGAGAGCAGAAATATTCACACCGATAGTGGAATTCAAGCCCCTCTGTTCTCTTCAAGGTTACACTGATAGCGCTGTCTAGCTGAACCAGTTCGCACGGGCAAAAGAGCGCCTCCCTTATGTTACCCATGGTAGCTAAGCAAAGCAAGCATGCGTGCATGCGCAAAGGTCGGGGATGAAAGAAAACAAAGAAAGCATGGCAGCTAGCTGACAATATCTTATATTCATTTCCTTTAACATTGGGCTCATTAATTTGGATTCATTTAACATCTTAGGTTATTAATTCATCTTTTGGGGTAAAGTTTCCCTCCCCCTCTTTTTGTTCTTGTTTGTCATTGAGCAAATAACACCAGCTCAGCTCCAGAAGACCGTGTTGCTTGGAACAGCAAGAATCCTGCGAAGATACCTCTGCAATTCCCAAGAACTTGGTAGATCTCGAATTGCAGAACACCATCTACCAGTCAAATATCTGACTGGCAATTCATAACAACAACAACAATAACAACAACTTATTTTAACTGGTCAGTCTGGAGATTAAAACCTAGCACATAGCTCTTTGGACAAAGGGTAGGATACAAATATAAGAAGTAAATTACATGAAAACCGTTTCCCCCCCTTACTTCTAGCATAGCTAGTTTATACTGAAACATGGGCTTTTACATCTTTGTTTCTCTCTGATGCTCAGGTTACTCCATTGAAATGGAAGCAAATTTATGGAAATCGCCTCCATTCAAACTAATTGAATTGGCTGTCTAAGTGGAAGAAGGCCCTGTTCACAGGCAGAAGTCTCTGTGTCTAAGGCAGAGACACTATGCCTCATAATAAATGCCTCAGTGCATATGGATTTTTTTTTAGAAATCGCTTTCCAGTGGTTACCCTTGCTATCATTTCAAATACCTGAACCTTGATCCCAATTTCTTTCTGATAATTTCTAGTCAGATATGTCCTTGCGGTGGGATTGTTCTCACAACCTCTTGCAATACCACACAACCGTCTGAAACACAGAGAGCCTTTGGAAATTGCAAATTGGGGGTTAATCGTCACGTGGCCGCATGAGTGCCATGGCACAATAGAATTTTATTTGCACAATCCAGAGCGTCTAAGCATATTGAATGCACTTAGTGGCTTCCAGTGTATTAACACCGCTTATTCTTTGTGCTATCTAATTTTCCAGTAATTGTTTTCATGAACTTATCAAATTTTATCTCAGAGTTCATTAAAAACATGCTGGGCGAAGAGGATCAATTTACTAATTCAAGTTTATAAAGGCGTTTGTCCTTGAATTTGTGCTGTGGTTACTGCTACATGCACTCCAGAGGAGAATAAATACTCTGACATGTGTGAGTTCTGCTCTCGTCCAACTACTACATTTCAAAAACAAACAAAAATTGAAATCCAAGGGATCTAAAAACATTTTCAGATCATGCTGTTTGTGGTTCCAAACATTGAGCAATAGAAGGTGCTTTGTAGTATATTTTATTTATTAATCCTTCATTTTTCTCTCCCCAAAGGGTACCCAAAGCCGCTTACATCACTCTCCCTTCCACCATTTTATCCTCACAACAACAACTTTGTGAGGTAGGCTAAGCCAAGAGTGTGCCAGGCCTAAATTTACCCAGTGAGCTTCCATGGTAGACAGGGAATTTGAACCTGGATCACCCAGATCTCATCAGTCTGACATGCTATGATAGCCCTCCATTTCAGGAATGGGTTTTCTGGTATCTTTTATTGTGATGGAAGGAGAAATGACAACAGCATAGCAACTTCCAGGAGGGTAACTGTTGATTTGACATTTCAGATTGCTCTGTTGATCCGAAGGGGGGGGGGAAATGTTGTTGTTAAAACATTTTAATGCTGCCTTTCCACCTGATCAGGGTCCACAAGGTGGCAAACATAAAAAACATTAAAACACCTGAGCAATTAAAAATACAGTTACAATGATAAAATAATTCAATTAAAAACAGACAAACAAACAACATGAGAAGGTGGGCCAGTAACCGTTACTGGGGGTATGCCAGATGAAACAAAAACGTCCTCACTTGCTGGCAAAAGATACCAATGGAGAGAGACAGACAAATCGCTCTGGGGAGGGAGTTCCAAATTCCCAAGTATCACAAAATGGTGTGCAGCTTGCAAGTACTCCAGAAATCTTCTTCAGACTGGATGTTCAGTACAAAAAAAAAAAAGGTTGGGGGATACTTCAGTCTGCGGTATGATGTAAACAAAGACTTGATCATATTAGGTGATTTGGGCGTAGCTAGTTTCAACTCCCACCTAGTCCTTCTAGGACAGGGGTGTCGAACTCATTCGTTATGAGGGCTGGATCTGACATAAATGAGACCTTGTTGGGCCCGGCCACGTGTGTGTCATAAAATGTAATGCCAGGTAGTGGAGATATAAATTTTATAAAGGACACAAACACTGTTTATTTAACAGTGTCTGATAACTGACACCTCTTGCTGCTCTGAATTATTACATCAAAATGTCTGTGCTGTTGCAACCTTGAGTACGCTGTTCAGGTGTGTATCTGTATGCTGCAACCCTACAATGACGCAGCAGCAGCAGAACTGGAAGAAGAAGCAGAAGACAGCCAGTTCCACTGCGGGCCTGAAAGAAGCCCTCTAGGGGCCTGATCCGCCCCGCGGGCCGCATGTTTGACACCCCTGTTCTAAGGTACCAGGCAGAACCTTGCCACCAATGGGACGTTTGTGGGCAGGAACAAGTCAGGTGGGGATGTTACCCAAAGAGGAAGTCTCCAGTTAGTGGTGTGTGTGTGGGGGGAATTAACATGAAAGACTGTGTGAGAGAGGGCAACCAGAATTGAAATACCAACATTTGCGGGGATTGTCCCTGTGAGAACTCTCAAAATAAACAGGTGATTTGTCTGAATTAGAGTCTTTTTATTAAAGAGAAAATGAGGGGAAAGAAAAAAAGATCATTCAGCAAAACACACAACAGTTAAGAGCTAACTGGAAAGGCAGGGAGAAGTGGGGAAACATCATTTTAGGAATTGGGGGATGTTTACTCGTCTTGTAGAGGTCTGTGGAAGCAGCAGATCTAGAGAGAAATGGCCAGCATTTTGTTCTGTGAATGAAAGAAAGAGAAGCCCATGAAGGGGTGTGTGTGTGTATGTGTGTGTATGTGTGTGTATGTGGTGGGTATCAGGAATACCCAACACACAAAGCAGATCTTGGGGGCCGATTCTTACAGGAAAATTGTGCCCTGAGGCTGTGGGAAGGTGTGTGTCCTTTCTGGCGGGGAACTTTTAGAGAACTATCTTAATGATTGCTTTAGTGGGGTGAAACAAAGGTTTTGGCTGGATTGTTGCTAATGGCCCTGTTGCTGACCCAGGTGAACCTGAGATAAAGTGATTAAGTTGCACTTAGGCAATAACAAAGAGGAAAAAGTGATCTTGTGCATGCAAAAGAGGGTTTGAGAGTAATCCTTGCTTGAGTTGCTGATGAAGTTGAGATGCTGGTTGAGAATACCAACATGACTGTACTGTCACCTAAATAGTGCTGTAACTTTGAAACTAAGCAATGGTATTCCCAGTAGTAATGTATGGCTGCAAGAGTTGGACCCTAAGGAATAGATTCTTTTGAATTATGGTGCTGGAGAAGACTCTTGAGAGTCCCTTGGACTGCAAGGAGATCAGATCAGTCAGTCCTAAAAGAAATCAACCCTGACTGTTCCCTGGAAGGCCAGATAGTGAAGCTGAAGCTCAAATACTTTGGCCACCAAATGAGAAGGGAGCCCTCACTGGAGAAGACCCTGATGCTGGGAAAGATTGAAGGTCAAAGAAGACGGGGACGGCAAAGGATGAGATGGTTAGTGTTACCAATGCAACGAACATGAAATTGGGCAAACTCTGGGGGACGACAGAAGTCAGGAGGGCCTAGTGTGATGTGGTCCATGGGGTCGTGAAGAGTCGGAGTCAACTGTGCAACTGAACAACAACAACGGCACTTTGTTAGATCATTGTTCCAGTACTTTATGATAATTGGTAACTGAATTGTATAAGCTTAAGAACATAAGAACATAAGAGACGCCAATGTTGGATCAGGCCAAAGGCCCATCCAGTCGTTCCTCTCCCACACTCAATCAGCCAGGACTCTGCAAGAACTCTAAGTGCTTCCACACACTGCTAAACACAGTTTTCCCACAAAATATCCTTAGCTGAATTCTCTCAGCTGAAAGCAAGTAAAAGAAACCCACTCACCTCTCTCACAGCTCTCTCTCCTGCTCCTGCTCAGAGCTCAGCTGGTCTTGTTTTATTATCGGCAGGGAGGGTGGGGTATAAACCGAATTAAAAATTTAAAAATTAAATTTTAAAAATGAAGTCTTCTAGAGAGGTCCTGAGTAATCTATTTGATTAAGTTATGCGTGCCTTCAGGGTGGGAGAGAGACATCTGTTTGGACCACCGCCTGATCTAATAAAAGTATATTCCTCTTACTTTCCCATGGAGCTATGCGACTGGCATCCATGTTTGAACAGTGTCCTGGCCTGCTCAGGCCCTGTCAGTGCTTGCCCCAGGATGCTGTGAGCTTGAGGAGGGGTCCAGCTGCTAACAGGAGTTTACCATAGAGTTTCCAGTGATTCCTAGAACTACCACATGTCACTTCCAGTGTGGAAATAACTTTTTTAATTCCCCCCCCCCTGTAGCTGCTTAGAGCAGCAGCAGGCAAAAGAAACTCAGGGCGGGGGATCCCCCATGCCCACCGGTGGCTTGGCAGCCCTGTTCTGGGCTGAAGAAGGAAAAGGTGGCTGCCGTTGATCAAATGTCTTTCTAGCACCAGAGGGGAAAACGTAGGTCCTCTAACAGTTAGAAAGCAGAAGCAAAATGTGAGGCACCTCATAGTAACTAAGCTTTCCCCCTGGGTTACCAGAGCTATCTGCAATCTCCGTCTCTTTTGGGAAATACTGAATTTAGCCATCAGAAAGCCTATTCAGTTGGAGGAACTTTGAATCCGTCCTTGTGCCACGGAAGCTCACCGGATGACCTTGACGGAATCACACACTCCTGGCCTAACTTACCTCACAGGGTGGTTGTGAGGATAAAATGAAGGAGGAGAGAACAACATAAGGTGCTTAGGGTCCCCATTGTGGAGTAAGGCAGGTTGGTGTAGTGGTTAGGAGCGCGGACTCTAATCTGTGAGGACCGGCTTTGAGTCCCCACTCCTCCATATGACCTTGGGTCAGTCATGGCTCTCTCAGAGCTGTTCTCCCATGAGCAGTTCTCGAAAGAGCTCTCTCAGCCCCGCCTGCCTCACAGGGTGTCTGTTGTGGGGGGAGGGGAAGGAGAAGGAGACTGTAAGCCGCTCTGAGACTCCTTCGGTTAGTGAAGGGTGGAGTATACATCCAATCTCCTCTCTTCTCTCTCTTCTGTTCTTAAATAAATAGTGATAATCTTATTGGCTAAACATGTGTGTTAAAGCAAATTTTAGAGAATCAGCTTGAGTCGGAAGGACATTAGTTTATGCTCTTGAGGTGTGCCCATAAATCCATTGTAGAGAGCACACAGAAAGTCCCAGGTTTATTCAGTGGTATGCCCAGGGAAATCTGGATTTATTTGTCTTTGGACCTTCCTGCTGCAGGATTATTTGGTTAGCAGAGTGCCCAGGGCACATAACACAGCAGAGCCTCTCTGGTTTGTGTGTGCTGACAAGAAACAAAGTTACACACAGAGCCTCTTTATCGTTGCAAAATGAATATGAGTCCTTTATTGTAAGGAACTCCATTCTAGACAGAATAGAGTAGCAATAGGATTCTAATCTAGTCTAACTAGGTAGGATGGATAGAGATGCAGGAAGCAGGTCCTACCCTCATGGTACCAAGATGGAGAAAGGTGGCACAGTGTGGAGAGAAGGTGTCAAGCCAAAAGGAAGGAAGAATCCCATAGGCTGTAGTCACACACACAGTTTGTAGTGCTATAGCAGAGTTACCTGAGCAGAATAAATGGGCCCCACCAGATGAGAACTTCTGCTTCTTGTGGCGCAGTCATTGGCAGCCCGTGCTGTTCCACAATGGAAGTGGAATAAACAGATACCAGGGAAAGTCCGGTATTAATGGGTTGTTCCGGGTTCCTTCCGGGTTTTCTGACATCTAAACTCTCGTGCAGCGAAAGGAACCCGGATGTCTGAACCTGCAGATCCGTTTCCGCCACTGTTTTTTTTAGTTGCTGCCCATATGCACATATGCGCATGAGTGCATATGCACATCCATCCACTTGCATTTAAATAAAACCCACCCTTACAGCTCGTCCCATGGTTGAAGAGCAATACTAACGTGGATGCCCCCCACGGAACAGCCATGCGGGTAACCTGCCACGGGGTGTGTGGTCTGGATGGAATGGTCCACTACACTTTGAGGCATTGCCATGCCGTGCCAAGCCACCAATGTGACTCCAGCTTGAGAATCTACACATCAAAGGGATAGCATCAGGGCAGTAGAAGGGAAGGATGATCAGTGTCCTGGCCTCTCTGTCTCTCGGACTCTATTATAGTCCCCCTCTGAAGTCTGAGGCTCAGAGACAGCGCAAAAGTCCTTCACTTCCAGCCCCTGCTTCGTATTTCAAACTGGAAGTACAGTAAGAAATCTGAACAATCTTCTAGGGTCCCATCCTAGCATCTCCACACAAAGAACCCATTACGTAATCTGTATGTATATTAACTCGGGTTGCCAGCTCCAGGTTTGGAAATACGTGGGGTGGGGTTTGGGGAAGGGAGGGACTTCAACGATGTAGAGTCCTCCCTCCAAAGCAGCCATTTCTCCGGGGGAACCGATCTCTGAAGTCTGGAAACCTCTATCACCTGGAAATTAGTTGTAATCCCAGGAGATCTCCAGTCATCACCTGGAGGTTGGCAACCCTTGTATTAACAGAAGTAAGTTCCACTGGGGTTCCTGGGGTTTGCCTGCTACCCCCTGAACTTCAGGCCAGGCGCGTGAGGTGGGGGAGGTGGACTTCTGCCCCACAATGAGGTGCCAACTCTCTAGGGTTGCTATGCAAAGCATCTCAGGTGTCAGGGCTCGGAAAGTCCCTCTGCCTAAGACTGGCAAATCTGCCACAACTGGTCTAGAATCCAGCAATGTATGTATCAGTTAAGTCAGGGGTGTCGAACGCATTTGTTATGAGGGCCAGATCTGGCATAAGTGTCTCTTTGTCGGCCCGGGCCATGTGTGCCATAAAACGTTGTCCCAGTTCCCCGGTCCTGGAGCCAGACCAACCCTCCCCCAAAGTCCCCAAAGCCACTCCACCTACCCGGGAGAGCATGTCAACAACCGTGAGGCCCCCAAGGAGGGATCCATCTGTCGTCTGGAGCCATTGCAAAGAGCAAGGAGCTGGCAAGGGGAAGAGACGGCCGAGCACAGGAGGAAGTCTGCAGCTTCAACAGGCCCGCGGCTCAGCGTCACGTCCAATGGGAAAGCCCCACCCCAGACGCCGGGAGAGCATCCTACGATGGGAAGGGGGCGGGGGCGGAGCAAAGGGAATGCGCACGGGGAGGAGGGGTGGTGCTGGGAGCGGGGAGAGGGATAAAAGGGAAGTGGAGGCGAGGGTTGAGGAGGATGCTGTGCAACTGAGACTGGGAGACAGAAAGTGGAGAGCAGAGCGAGAGCGAGAGGGAAACCACTGCTGTCCCAAAGCTCCTGAGAGGGCTGAGAGTCAAAGCTGCACCAGCAGAGGGGCCTGAGAGGTGGAGTCAACCTCGCCCCCCACCGACTGAGACCCTCTTTTGCCTCACTTTCCTTCATCCCGGCATCGGTCCCAGCAACGCGCCCTCCACTGTCCCCTTTTGTTAGCCACGGCCTCCGGGGGCGAAGCTTCGAGGGAGAGGACTGAACGTCACAAACGTAATGCCAGATACTGGAGATATAAACTGTATAAAAGACGCAAACATAAAGGTTGTTTTTTTAAACTTAAAATAAAAACATGCTTAAAACATTAGCACTCTGGCAATATTTTGTTTATTTCACAGTGTCTGCAAACTGACACCCCTTGCTCTGAATTATTGCATCAAAATGTCTGTGCTGTTGCAATCCTGAGTGTACTGTTCAGTTGTGTATCTGTAAGCTACAAACCTACGATGACGCAGCAGCAGCAGCAGAACTGGAAGAAGCAGAAGACAGCCAGTTCTACTGCGGGCCTGAGGGAAGCCCTCCGGGGGCCTGATCCAGCCCCCGGGCCGCATGTTTGACACCCCTGAGTTAAGTGGTGAATATTCTGGTGTTTAAACACTAACTGAATTAATCACATCTCCCATAATGGAGTCGCAGTGTTCCCTCTAAGCTGAGTTAGTGTGAGCTAGCTCACAGTTTTTTAGCCTCCAGCTCACACATTTTTGTCTTAGCTCAGGAAGGAGGGCTCCAGAGCAAACTAATTGATGCAGTAGCTAAATCGCTTGCTCAGAACTTTAATGCCTGTAGCTCACAAAGTGGAATTTTTGCTCATGGGACTCCACAGCTTGGAGGGAACATTGAGTGGGGTTTTTTTGTTGTTGGTGTCATCTAAAGTGTATTTTGCAAAACCTTTCTGGAAAACCGGACTGTGTTCAGGCCACATTTCCTCTAGTCATTGTGTCCCCCCCACCTTCACGTCCCTCCCCGACATCTCGTAGCCTGTTCTGGCCTGTAAAAACAGACACATCTGTTACCACCGGCCCAAATGCACACCAGGCTCAATGGGAGCCATAAAATATCTGTGGATAACCGAAAAGCTTTTCTATGCCTAAAAATGTCATGACATTAACATCCAATACCTTGGGACCTTCCCGGGAAATGAAAGGTGGGAAATCACTCCTTTTCATGTAGTATAAAACTGTCTATTTCTAGCCATTGAGAGTTCCGAGATAATGGACTTTAAACCTTGTGACATATTTATATATAGGAAAAGGTGTCATTGATGCCGGCTTGAATACTGGCGCTCCTATATATCAGAGAGATTTAATTGCAGGGGGAGATGCCTTCATTTATAGGAGCAGACGGCAGGCCTTTAATACTTAAATATGGAGGCAGACGTGACATTTGAGTGGCCGGGCCTCACGCTGAGCAGCTACCCTGCAGGCTGAGGGAAAGCAGGTTGTCCCCCCCTCCTTAATCAAAGGTTTGTTTAATCTTTGATTTAAATATCAGCTGCATAGGGTTGCCAACCTCCAGGTGGTAGCTGGAGATCTCCCGCCACTACGACTGATCTTCAAGTGACAGAGATCGGTTCGCCTGGATAAAATGGCTTCTTTGGAAGGTGGACTTTTTGGCATTATACCCCACTGAAGTCCCTCCCCTCCTCAAACCCCTGTCCATCTCAGGCTCCACCCCCCCCCAAAAAAATCTCAAGATATTTCCAAACCCAGAGCTGGCAACCCTAAGACTGTGGGATCACCTGCTCAGACATCATTAGTGTCTTATGATCATTTGACTTCCTGTCAGCTGATCAACCCTTGGTCCCTTTCTCAGACTCAATTGGGGTTATTTATTTCTCTGTCACCACCCCCCTCTCTACCTTAGAAATAGGGTTGCCAGCCTCCAGGTGTCACCTGGAGATCTCCCACTATTACAGTTGATCTCCAGACGACCACGATCAGCTCCCCTGGAGAAAATGGCTGCTTAGGAGGGTGGGCTCTAGGGCATTACACCCTTCCAGGCTTCCCATGCGGAGGAGAAGGTGGGCCTACAAATGATGTTAATAAATATTGTTGCTGCAAGCCACTTAACTCATCTTATGACATCATTTTTGGACTTCGTATAATTTTTTGAAGTAGTGATGTGCAGGCACTCCGATGAGCTGGTATGATAACCCACTGAAGTCCCTCCCCTCTCCAAGCCCCACCCTGGCTGAGTGTTCCAGCCCCTCCCTCTCTAGGTGGCAAACTAATTTATGCTCGCCCGTGGAGACCAATGGATCCTGTAGGTTTCCAGAATGCTCTGCGGGATCCAATTGTGGGTGATTCGACACACTGGTAGAGGACTGGAATGCCCATCTCTCTGAAGCCATCAATGAAAATCGCTCCCCGCCGCCTTCTTCATTCCCGTCACAAACTAGCTCCCTGATACACCAAGGAGCCCAGAAGGATGAAGCAGGAACTTTGACAGCTAGAGAGAGGATGGCAGCGGTCTCACAACGAAGCTGCAAGAACATCCCATGGGTCTTTTATGAAGAATTATGAGATGGTGGTGAAGACTATTAGAAGGGAAATCCATCACATCCGCTAGCTCCCGCTCAGCACAATTATTTAGGATAATCAGGTCTTTAACCTCTCTTACCAAAAGAACTCAAAATATTCGTGACTCGGCCACTAGCTGTGAGGCTTTTGCAAGCTTTTTGGGTGGATAAAGTCTTGTTGCTTTGCCACGACCTGCTGGCCAATATTAATACAGTACGTAAACTGGAGGCCCCTTGATCTTCTTTGGACTCAGTGCTTGACAGCTTCAGTCGGCTCTCTTGGGCCAATGTCGATAGAAGAAGAAGAAGAAGAGATTGGATTTATACCCCCCTTCACTACCCAAAGGTGTCTCAGAGCGGCTTACAAACTCCTTTCCCTTCCCCTCCCCACAACAGACACCCTGTGAGGTGGGTGGGGCTGAGAGAACTCTTGACAGAAACTGCTCTTTTTCAAGGACAGCTCTTATCAGAACTACAGCTTGCCCAAGGCATCCAGCCAGGTGCAAGTGGAGGACTGGGGAATCAAACCCAGTTCTCCCAGATTAGAGTCCACACACTTAACCACGACACCAAACTGGTGAAGAACATTATGCTCTGGGGAGCAAAATCTCCTGGTGATTACTGTGTCAGCTATGCTGCCATGGGGGTGGTGAGGTTGGTTGTCTTTGCATTCCTTCTGTGCTTCTTTGCTGCTACAACGCTTATCTCTAAGTATTGCAGGTGGGATTGTTGATGTCTGGTTTTCTTGGGAACCGTGAGAGAGTGTTTCGTTCCCAGCTTCAGCGCTAAACAGCCAAAGCTCTTTCTCCCGCACGCAGGAGGGTGGCTCATTGGTCAGGGCAGTGGGGGGGCATACAAATACCCTATATCCTATTATGCCCCATGGGCAGCCGTCATTCTTAACAGTGCCTATGTTAATGCATCTATAGCTCCTCAATAAAGTATTACCTTTCCTGAAAGCGTGTACTACGTTGTTGGCTGTGGGTTCTGACACACCGGCCCAAAAGATATGCAGCTGTCCTTGGCAGCCTGGTGGAACTCTCTGCCTGGTGACATCTGTGCCCTGTGGGAACTGGTATAGTTCTGCAGGGCCTGCAAGACAGAGATGTGCCACCAGGCCTACAGTTGACGACTGCAATGGTCTGCCATCAAGCTTGGCCTCCATCTCTCACCTCCCCCCCCCCTTGGGGAGGGTACCAACTGTCACCTTCAGATGAGTATATTGTTGTACTGTATTGGTTTAATTGCATTTATTGAAACTGTTTAAACTGTTTATTTATTGATATGCTGGTATGCTCACATTTTTGCCACCATACCCTGTCAACCCTGAAACGCTCAGCCATGGGTAAGTTTCCAGATGCTTACAAAAGCACACTCGTGTTGTAGCAAAAAACCAAACAAAACAACATGATTCCCTCCAAAAATGAGTTTGTTGTGTCCCCAAAACAATGCTGTTTATTTTTGGCACGCAGACAGCGAGTTTTGAAGGAGTTTCTGTTATTTTTATTTCTCTGACACAGAGGAACACCACCGCTCTCTTCTGCAACGCAAAAACAAACCAAAATAGAAATCCATTCAAAAGCAGCCTTTTGCATGCTGAGAAGCAGAGTTGAAAAATACACAAAACAATCCCACACTTGCTGCGCTAGTCTTGAAGGGGTTTATTCTTTTCTGTTGTTGTTTCTGTCTTGCAACACAATTGGGGTTTTCCCCTAAGATCCCTAAATACTGGGGCTGCAGAAATTCACATGTATGGGACTTCAAAATACGTTTTTAATGTGGTTTATACGGAGGGACGTAAATCAGTGCTGTCTTGCTGATTTGGCAGTGGCTGTGTTTTTAATTGTGTCCATGTTCTTAATGTACCTTTATACAATGGTATAAGCGGCCTTGGGTGGCCCAGGCTAGCCTGATCTCATCTGATCTCAGCTGCTAAGCAGGATCCGCCCGGGCCAAGATTTGGATGGGAGACCACCAAGGTCTTTTGATATTGTCCATGGGGTTTATCTGACTTAGTGACAGACTTCACGTTCCTGTGATCCCAGATCACCGCAGACTGTGACAGCAGCCATGAAATTAAAAGACGCCTGCTCCTTGGGAGGAAAGCGATGGCGAACCTAAACAGCATGATGAAAAGTAGAGACATCACCCTGCCAACAAAAGTCCGCATGGTCAAAGCAATGGTATTCCCAGTAGTCATGTAGGGCTGCGAGAGTTGGACTATAAGGAAGGCCGGGCGCCGAAGAATAGATTCTTTTGAACTATGGTGCTGGAGAAGACTCTTGAGAGTCCCTTGGACTGCAAGAAGATCCAATCAGTCAATCCTAAAAGAAATCAACCCTGACTGTTCCCTGGAAGGCCAGATAATGAAACTGAAGCTCAAATACTTTGGCCACCCAATGAGAAGGGAGCACTCACTGGAGAAGACCCTGATGCTGGGAAAGATTGAAGGTCAAAGAAGATGGGGATGGCAAAGGATGAGATGGTTAGACAGTGTCATAGATGCAACCAACATGAAATTGAGCAAACTTCAGAGGACGGCGGAAGACAGGAGGGCCTGGCGGGAGCTGGTCCATGGGGTCGCGAAGAGTCAGACTCGACTGTGCGACTGAACAACCACCACCAAGGTTGCTCTGCAAAGGCAAGCAACAGCAAAGCAACTCCTCTGAACCTCTCTTGCCTTGAAAACCCTATGAGGTCACCATAAGTTGGCTGCAGCTTGGCAGCACGTTACGCCTACACATGAGCAGTTCATGCTGTTTTATGATAACACTAATGAGGTGGCTTGAAGTGACGAATTGAATAAACATTCATTGACATGGACCGTGCTGGTCTGCAGTCGTATGAGCAGGGTGGTGTTTTGGGTTTGTTTGTTTGTTTAACACAATCTTTGAACAGGGCCTTCAAGTTGTAATTAATTGCAAGTTTGGGAATGGATTTAAAAATCCCTTGCCCAGTTCAGGTCTGGCATGGAAACAAATGAGTTGGCATATAAACTGGATGCCACAGTCAGACAGGTTTCCCTTTTAGTGTTTTGGCTGAAGGTAGACTGAATCTATTCCAGTTACTTACTGTCCTGGTGGACTGGCACGGACGCGGCTCCCCACCACTGCAAAGAGAACAATTTTGTTTAAAACAGTTCACATCTCTATATCTGATTCTAAACCCAATCTCATAGCATGGATCCAGAATCCACACAGTGGGGCCAGGGACAGATAGGGGAGATGTTTCTGTAAACCTGGGGGGAAAGTCGGATTTGCTGTACCCCTACTCCATAATAATGCAGTATAAATGTCACCACATCTTTATGGGGAGAGGGGGAGATCTTGACAGAGAGCTCGCCCCAATAAACCCTAAATATCCAGTAGCACGTGGTTCTGCCCTTGTCATTTGTGTATTAGAGCGGTGCAAAGGCAGTCCATAGATGAATACAGAGAGAGAGAAAGAGAGAGAGAGAGAGAGAGAGAGAGGGAGAGGGAGAGAGAGAGAGAGTTCAGCCACCATCAGGATCTCAATGTGTTTTTTGAGCCAAAGATGGCCCTTAGCCAAGGGTATTTGTTCCAGGCAGATAAATAATCACAGTCAATCAATATATAATTTATAAATATCAAGTAACTGTAGCTTGAAATGTGTGGGGCTAATGTTAATTTCTAAATAATTTGCTCTTGGAATCCTTTTCCAGACTCTCCGTATATTGTGCATGTTTTGGAACTTTTTCTGTTGGGCTCCCATGAATAAGAATTACAACATCTGCTCATCCCTGACACTGGTGTCATGAGACACCACCAGATTTTCAATAGACTCTGTGTCTGAGCTGTGAATTCAAATGAATCCCCACATTATGATGCTCATCGTTAAGATGACATCCAGAAGCTGCCGTTGACCATGTGGGAGTTAGCAGTCTAATGGTGGGCCACAACAAGCAGTGTGGATGACCATGTTAGCGGATCACAGGTACTGTAATGCTATATCTGTACTGAACCTTCTAGCACTCTCAGCAGGCCAACAGAGAGCTGAACAAAGATGATGCAAGGGACTTCATCCTGTCAGGGCCTCTATATACATTGTTTTGGCTCCCTCCGGGGAGCCCCCCCCAAAAAAAGGAAGAAGAAGAGTTTGAAGAAGTTTGGAATCTCTACATTGGAGAAGTGGTGCCTGCAAGGAGCTATGATTGCTGCTTTCCAATATCTAAAGAGATGCTGAATGGAAGACTGGACACACATGTTTTCAGTCATGTTGGATGACAGAACTTGAACTAATAGATATAAACTACAGCAAAGGAGGTTTCATCTAAATGTGAGGAGGAACTTCTTGGTGTTGAGGTGAGTTTGACACTGGAACAGTGTCCCTTATGAGGTGGTGGATCCTTCATTGTTGAACTTTAAAGTATCAATTGGATACCTACTTGTCACTCAGGAATATTATAGTTGTAGTTCCTGCATTAGCCCAGGGTTGGACTCGATGACCCTTGTGGTCCCTTCCAGCTTTAAGATTGAATGAATAAATAAATTTGGATCAGGAGAACAGTGTACAGGGAGAAGGGGCTTAAACATACCCCCCTCCCAGTGCTGTTTTCCTAACTTGAAATCACCCGGGGCTATTTTTTCTATTGGAGGCTGCACATATTCCAATTGGTTATATGCAAGTTTCTCCAGCAGGATAAATAGCATCTCCCTGGCACGTCTTCAGGTTGGGAAAAGGGCATGGGATGAAAAGACTTAAGCTCTTTCTCCCTAGCTGCCATGGTATGGATCAGAATTGGACCTGCCCGTGCTTGCAAAGTTGGCATGTGACTGAAAGTCAGAATGGGGAATGTGAAACTTTGCTCATGGGAGTGGTAAGGCACAGGCCATTATGACTAAGAACATAAGAGTAGCCATGATGGATCAGGCCAATGACCCATCCAGTCCAACACTCTCTGTCACAGAGTGGCCAAAAACCAGGTGCAAGATACGTTCCTTGATCCACATGAGTGATCATATTGGCAAACTGACCTTCTGTTCACTTCCTGGAAGTGTGCCATACTGGTTGCAGTAGGATGTGTATCATTGTGTATCATGTTGGATCCCCAGGCATTCGAAATAAGCATAATGAAGCAGTCTAAACCCGGGGGGGGGGGGAAGAGCACAAGACATGTGAAGCAGGTAACATCAGATACAATGGCAGCTAGCTGACAAGCCCCAGATTATACTGGCTGTCATTTTAGGCTTGGACAACTTCTTGTTCCAAACTCCATGTTGGGTCCAAGTCAAGACCTTACATCAACCATCTCCCTGCTCTGATTCTTAGTTCACTGACCTTTCTACTGATGTGTGAATATGGAGTTTGTGGTTGAGTTACCTTGCAGCCAGATCTTGAATTCCAGTTTGGTGTAGTGGTTAAGTGCGTGGACTCTAATCTGGGAGAACCAGGTTTGATTCCCCACTCCTCCACTTGCAGCAGCCATAGTTCTGTCAGAGCTGTTCTTGGGGAAAAAAGTTTCTGTTAGAGCTCTCTCAGCCCCACCTACCTCACAGGGTGTCTGTTGTGGGGAGGGGAAGGGAAAGGAGTTTGTAAGCCACTCGGAGACTCTGAGTGAAGGGCGGGGTATGAATCCAGTCTCCTCCTCCTCCTTGTGGAATTGTGCTAAGAGCAATAACCCTCTTTTTGTGTAGTGGTTGGGAAAGTTTGGTGTGGTGAGAGCCAGTTTGGTGTAGTGGTTAAGTGCGCGGACTCTAATCTGGGAGAACCGGGTTTGATTCCCCACTCCTCCACTTCCAGCTGGTGGATGACCTTGGGCAAGCCATAGTTCTGTCAGAGCTGTTCTCTCAACAACAGTTTCTGTCAGAGTTCTCTCAGCCCCACCTACTCACAGGGTGTCTGTTGTGGGAGAGGGAAGGAGTTTGTAAGATGCTTTCTGAGTGAAGGGTGGGGTATAAATCCAATCTCCTCCTCCTCCTTCTTCCCAGCCAAATTACGAATGGGAATCTAATTTTTGACACAAAATTTTCTCAGGTGCTTTATTTAAAAGATACCTTCCTGTACCGCATGTATTAACCCCTCATTTGCATACTCTGTATTAGTCTTCCCAGACCTGGATGGCCCAGGTTAACCCATTCTCGTCGGGTCTTGGAAACTAGGCAGGGTCAGCCCTGCTAACTCCTTGGCTGGGAGACAACCAAGGAAGTCCAGGGTCACCACACGGAGGCAGGCAATGGCAAGCCACCTCTGAATGTCTCTTGCCTTGAAAACCTTTCAGGGTTGCCATAAGTTGGCTGTGACATGACACCACTTTCCATCACCACCTTTGGCTCGTTTGGTTATGATTTTTTTAATCACTCCACCAATGGAGTAGCCCAGGAATTCAGTGCTTCACACTTGATCATTGTTGGGTGACTTAATTGTTGAAGAGAATGGAGAACTTAGGATCTATATTCCCTGACCATCAGGGAGTCCAGGCAGCATGGGCTGAAGTCTTCTTATTGTTGTTTTATTTTTCATTTCAAAAGAAGCCCATACTGTGTGTACCCACTCATGTGTGCACATACGTAGAAACACACATATATGTAGATCAAGTTGGGCAGCTGTGTTAGTCCATCTGTAGCAATAGAAAAGAGCAAGAGTCCAGGAGCACCTTAAAGACTGACAAAAATTGTGGCAGGGGATGAGCTTTCTGAAGCAGTGAGCACAAATATCAGTCATTAAGGTGCTCCTGGACTCTTGGTCTTTTTAAAATATATATGTAGGCAAACTTTTAGAACCTTGTTTGGATTTATGCCTTGCGATTTTAAACTGAGCAATATTAGAATGTTTTCATTTTGTTATCTTTTGCCATGCTTTGATAACAAACTAGCGGAACGCTTATAAAACTTTGGTTTTCAAAGACAAGATGTTACTGTACAGGTATTACCCACCCAAGGCAGTCCAGGAATGGGAGGGAACCCTGTACTTTTACAGTACATTAAACAACAACCCAAGAGGTAGGCTATACCCTCTCTGGTTTTCAGAACCATATGCCACCAGAACCTCTACATTAGTTCCCCCCAACCTGAGATTAGAGGCTCAAACTCTCAGTTGGTATCTGGAACTTAACACATTAGCAACTCATACCCAAAGATGCACACTTTTTACTCTCCAATAATAGCGTACATGGTGAGCATTTAGGCCACAAAATTTAGCCTTGGAATT
>NW_015175391.1:627608-632682 GCF_001447785.1 Gekko japonicus | reverse complement strand
TGGACTAGATGACCCTGGAGGTACCAACTTTCTGACTCTACGATTCTATTAGCGGAGTCATCACTCTCTTGCGCATAGTAAAGGTAAAGGTTCCCTTGCTCAAAAGCTAGTTGAGTCCGACTCTAGGGTTGCGGTGCTCATCTCCGTTTCAAAGCCAAAGAGCCAGCGCTGTCCGAAGATGTTTCCGTGGTCATGTGGCCGGCATGACTAAACACCAAGGCACACGGAGCGCTGTTACCTTCCCACTGAAGTGGTCCCTATTTATCTACTTGCAATTTCTTGCTTTCAAACTGCTAGGTTGGCAGGAGTTGGAACTAGAGACGGGAGCTCACTCCGTCATGCGGCACTCGGGTCTCAAACTGCTGAACTACCGACCTTCCACAGCCTGCAGTTCAGCGTCTTAACCACTTGAGCCACCGCAGCTCCATCTCTTGCGCATAGATATGTACTAAAAAGGCTACTGGATCATCGCTTTCTGCCTTGATGCCGCTGGTTGAAAGCGCCATCAGGTCTCAGCTGACTTTATGGCGACCCCATGAGGTTTTCAAGGCGAGATGTTCAGAGGTGGTTTGCCTTTGCCTGCCTCTGCGGAATTCTTTAGTGGTCCCCCATCCAAGTCCTAACCGGGACCGACCTTGCTTAGCTTCCGAGATCTGACACGATGAGGCTGGCCCAGGCTGTCCAAGACAGGGCAGATGAAAAGAGGTGGTTTGCAGTTGCCTGCCCCTACGTAGCAACTCTGGACTCGGTGGTCTTCCATCCAAGTGCTCACCGGGGCTGACCCTGCAAAGGATCTGGTGAGATCGGGGACCCGTCTCCTAATAATGAGCCCCACCAGAGTTGGGGTCCTCAACTGTTTTAAACCTGTGAGCAGGGGTCCTTTCGTAGAAAAAGAGGGGCAGGAGCTCATTAGCATAACTCATTAGGATAGCTCATTTGCATATGCCACACATCCCCTGACGTCACCGGAAGTGTGTCAGAAGGCAACACCCACCGCTCAGGCTCCACTGGACTGTTCTGGATTGCTAGCTATTGGGGGGGGGGGCGTGCAGATCTGTCCTCGCAGAGGGGGCACGGAAACATCTTCGGACAGTGCTGGCTGTTCGGCTTTGAAACGGAGATGAGCACGGCAACTCTAGAGTCGGATTCGACTGGTTTTCGAGCAAGGGAACCTTTACCTTTACCTTTACACACCCAGGGAAATGCTGATCGCCACCCCCTGGGCTCTTTACTGCTGGAGCTCCGCTCCTGTGCGCTCCTGCAGGAAGTGACCCCTACCTGTGAGTGCTTTTGGAATTAGGACCCACAGCCTGGGAGGCACCATCACAAAAAGGCTACCACAGGAGGTTTGGGATACGCAAACACACAGGGGAAGCTCGGGAGAGGAGGGGTGACTGGAAACAACCCGGAAAGAGGAACGAGGAGAAGTAAAACCAATGCTGAGAGAATAAAACGAACACCAAAACAGTGTCATTTTTATCTACACGACCAAGCCGATCGCCAACGGCAAATCAGAAGCTCTGCTGTGCGAGAACCCCACCTGCCCACTTCCTGAAGACGCTCGGTGGGTGCCAACAAAGGGGCTGGTGGGCCCCGAACAAAGGAAAGGTCCCTCGGCTACAGTAGAAGCCAGGGGATTTTCCCCTTCAGTCCCTTTCAGGCAGGGGTCATTTCCTGCAAAAGTGCATAGGAGCGGAGCTCTGGCAGTAAAGAGCCCAGGGGGCAGGCACATGCAACAAGCTCCACCTTCTGCTCCCAGCCGCCCTCAGTCAGAGCAAGAAGCAGCCAGGTAAGTTGCAGAGCTCCCACCGGCCCCCTGGTCCAAAACAGTCCAGTGGCACCTTTAAGACCAAGTTTTATTCCGGTACAAGCTCTCCCTCCTCTGCGAGGACAGATCTGCACGTCCCCCCCCCATAGCTAGCCATCCAGAACAGTCCAGTGGAGCCTGAGCGGTGGGTGTTGCCTTCTGACACACTTCCGGTGATGTCAGGGGTGTGGCATATGCCAATAAGTTATGCTAATGAGCTCCTGCACCTCTTTTTCTACGAAATGACCCCTGATTTCAGGCAACCACCTTTGGCCATTTGCGCTTGACAAGAAAGATGCCCTGCCTGTAGCAGGGTACATTTCTGTGGGAGACTGGTTTATATTGATAAATTGGGTGCCTTTAAAAGGGATGTATGTCAGGAAGAAACTGAGTGAGTTTATCCTAGCAGAAGACCGATGGAAACGAACCATACCTTCCCCCCTCCCCAAAAGATATGACTGCTCTCATTCTGCATCCATTTGGAAACTGCGGGGGAAACCAGAATCTCTAAGGTGCTCAGGCCATTTCGCTTCGGAACAAGATAAGTGTCCTTGGGCATGAACACACAGGAAGCACTTTCCTTGCTGATAACATTGCTTGCTACTCACTTTCTGCGACGCCAGGTACTCCATCCCCCGGGCCACCTGGTAGGCGCAAGAGACCAAGTCTTTAAACGTTAACTGCTCCTTGGGCAGCTTGCAGGTATCAAAGGAGTAGTCCATACCAGGGGGGCGACGCACTCTCAGGTATTCCCGTAGGTTCCCCTTGGAGGCATATTCCACCAGTACATAGAGAGGGCCTAGAGGCAAAGGAATCTACAATAAGCCCAAGAA
This sequence comes from Gekko japonicus, assembly GCF_001447785.1. Classification (NCBI taxonomy): domain Eukaryota; kingdom Metazoa; phylum Chordata; class Lepidosauria; order Squamata; family Gekkonidae; genus Gekko; species Gekko japonicus. The sequence continues at coordinate 630,042 of NW_015175391.1, read as the reverse complement.
TCCCTGAACATTTTGAAGATTTCAACAGGACAGAACATTTTCATGCTACCCAATTACAGCTGCCAGAAATTTTTTAAAAAACCTCACCAGCACCCTAAGCACGATGACATCATTCTGGGGGAAACCTGGAAGCAACGGCGGTAGCTCTAGGAATCAACAGGAACTCTATGTCAAACCACAGAGTTTCTGACAATTCCTAGAGCTACCGCCGTTGCTTCCAAGTTTTACCTGGATAGTGACGTTCTCGGGGTCACCATGGTGCTGCCCTACCACAAACCCAACCCTTTTGCCGGTTGCTAGGCTTGGCCTGGTATCCCAGCACTCAACCCAGGAAGCAGTCGGACAACTCTGAAAAGCAACCAGGAACCCTTCCTCCACTGTGGAGTACATACCAGTCAAATGCACAACCTCTAAAGGAAAATGCATCACTTATGACCATTCTTTCTTCTAGAGAAGGAGGCACCAAGCATTGCTGCGCCCTCCCTCAATACTCCCTCCAGGAACTGCCTTGGAAGTTCCTCGCCTGTGCTCCCCACTTTAATAACCTCAAGCAACCACCTCACACGTGAATGGGTAGAACTCGGACTGCTCTAAGATGGAGGAGAGGACATCTCACAGAGAGGTGTTTTGCCCCTCACAGTGAGGGTTTCTTAAGAACATCAGAAGAGCCCTGCTGGATCAGAGCAGTGGTCCATCTAGTCCAGCCTCCTGTCTCACACAGTGGCCAACCAGTTCCTCCAGAGGGCCAACAACAGGGCAGAGAGGCTGAGGCCTTCCCCTAATAAGAATGTAAGAAGACCCCTGCTGGATCAGATCTCTGGTCCATCTAGTCCAGCCTCCTGTCTCACACAGTGGCCAACCAGTTCCTCCAGAGGGCCAACAACAGGGCAGAGAGGCTGAGGCCTTCCCTTGATGAGAGCCCTGCTAAATCAGAGCAGTGGTCCATCTAGTCCAGCCTCCTGTCTCACACAGTGGCCACCCAGTTCCTCTGGAGGGCCAACAACAGGGCAGAGAGGCTGAGGCCTTCCCTTGATAAGAACATAAGAAGAGCCCTGTTGGATCAGACCTGTGGTCCATCTAGTCCAGCCTCCTGTCTCACACAGTGGCCACCCAGTTCCTCTGGAGGGCCAACAACAGGGCAGAGAGGCTGAGGCCTTCCCTTGATAAGAACATAAGAAGAGCCCTGTTGGATCAGACCTGTGGTCCATCTAGTCCAGCCTCCTGTCTCACACAGTGGCCACCCAGTTCCTCTGGAGGGCCAACAACAGGGCAGAGAGGCTGAGGCCTTCCCTTGATAAGAACATAAGAAGAGCCCTGTTGGATCAGACCTGTGGTCCATCTAGTCCAGCCTCCTGTCTCACACAGTGGCCACCCAGTTCCTCTGGAGGGCCAACAACAGGGCAGAGAGGCTGAGGCCTTCCCTTGATAAGAACATAAGAAGAGCCCTGTTGGATCAGACCTGTGGTCCATCTAGTCCAGCCTCCTGTCTCACTAAGTGGCCAACCAGTTCCTCGGTAGGGCCAACAACAGGGCTGAGGCCTTCCCCTAAAAAGTAAGGTATGTTCCCACCATAGAGAACAATGGAGGGGATAGGGGCAATCTGTTTGAGGGCCCGTAGAATTGGACCCCCTGGTCCAATGCTTTTGAAACTTGGTTGGTATCTTGGGGAGCGGCTCCAGCAGAAAACCTGTAAGTTTGGTGCCTCTTCCTCAAACCCCCTCCCCTCCAGCCCCCAGAATATACCCTATGTTTTTACCATCGACTTCAATGGCCCATAGGATATAATGGGGCTGAAACTGACATTTGGCTGGCCAAAAGACTCCCGAATCTGCTCATACTGCCGAAATTGACATGCAGGGGTCTTTATGCTGGCCGAAATTGATTCCGCCCAATTCTGCCGAATCCAAATCGGGTTGATTTTTTTTTTTTTTGCACACCCCTACTGGGGGGTCTTCTCGTAAGCAAAAATTTTCCTTTGTGAGGGACTGGCACTAAAGGGGGGAGCAGGTGATTTGGCTGCTGCATAAACTGGTTTGCTCTGGAACCCTCCTTCCTGAGCAAAGACAAAAATGTGTGAGCCGGAGGCTAAAAAGCGGTGAGCTAGCTCACACTAACTCAGCTTAGAGGGAACACTGCCCGGAATCCTACGTAGGACTATTCAACGGGGCCGATCCCGAGGAAAGCCTTCTTACGGTCTCACTGTAATTTACCTCTCAGGGTTGCTGCGGCATAAGACAGACAAGAGCAGAACCACGTCTTGATTTCCTTGTAGTAAACGTGGAACCTGAACGAGGGTGGATGAGGGTGACTGGGATATCCTGAAATTTGCTCTTTCATGTACTCCTGTTCCTAGTTAGCACATTAACGCTCATGGGCTCCAAAGCCTAGAAGTATAGCAAAAGGGAAACTCCACTGTATACTCCTCTGTGTGGTG
>NW_015175391.1:625462-627497 GCF_001447785.1 Gekko japonicus | reverse complement strand
CATGGCTCTGGTGAAGAAGGCCCAGCAGAGGCTCTTTTTTCTCAGACTTTTAAAGAAAAATAACTTGAGTGAGAAAACACTGATGTCCTTCTATCGCTGCTCAATAGAGAGCATTTTAACATACTGTGTCTGTGCCTGGTTTGCCAGTTGTACGGCTGTGGAGAGGAAAGCACTCCAGAGAGTTATCATCACAGCCCAGAAGATTACTGGCTGCCCTCTCCCATTCCTGGAGGAATTGTATAGTTCTCGATGTTTGAAAAAAGCAAAGAACATTCTGCAGGACTTGTCACATCCTGAACATTTCCTGTTTGGACTGCTGCCTTCGGGCAGAAGATATAGGACAATTAAAGCAAGGACAAATAGATTAAAAAATTGTTTTTATTCGAGAGCTATTATTGCCTTAAATGCTGTATGAAATTGGAATTTGGGTGACATTGGTGGTTTTAAGTTGTTATGTGAACCTTAAGGGAGTTATGGGGCAGTAGAGAATGGCGTGTGAGTGTATATTAATATTGTTGTAGATCACCGTAATGATTGCATCTTTAATTTCGTTGTACTATGTACAATGACAATAAAGTATATTATCATCATCATCATCATCATCATCATCATTATTAATATTATTATTCACACACGGAGCCTTAGTCCTGCCTTATGCCATTCCAATCATTCATCTTGATCCATCACAGAAAGAGCAGCAGAGGTGTGCCCGGAAGAGCCGCAGATGCACGTCCGTTGTACACCCAAAAAACAGATCACTGACCCCAATCCCCTATCACAGCCACGGGGCTCTGGCAACGTACCGTCTTGGGTGCAGGCGCCCAGCAGGTTGATGATGTTCTTGTGCTTGCCGATCATTTTCATCATTTCCATCTCCGAGACCAAGTCAGAGAGATCTTTATCTGTGGCGTCATCTAGAGGACAGGCAAAAGGGAAGCAGTCAGGAAACAGCAGTCAGTTATTCTTGGCAGGTGACATAACCCAGGTGCTGCAGCCTGACTACCTGTGCGGTGGAGCACATACCTCTGGAGCATCCCTTGATATCTATCCTTTGCTTGCCGCCCCTGTGCTCCACGCTGCTACTAGCTGTGTGAGGAATACCTTGTGTGAGGAATTCACCATCTCCCGCCAAGACAGAAGCTCCAGCTTGACATAAGGAAGATGACTTTCAGACCACACAATCAGTCAGTTGTTATTGGGCTTCGAGTTCAAGCGGGGAAAAGGGGACGATATCCTTTCTGGCCACTACTAGCCCACACGGGCTACCAAGATCAGCACGGTTGGGCAAAGCTACGACTTGGGAGAGAAGGTGGTGTGGCGGGACGGCCACGGGAAAAGAGAGCTTTAAAAGGGCCGGCAAGAGAGCCAGATCCACACACAGAGGAAGCCCGAGGGCTCGGACAAGAGGAGTCATTTTTTAAAAAAATGCACTGGGAAAGAGGAGTGAGAAAAAGGGAGGACGAAGCCAACACTGTGACGGCAGCTGCCACCGAAACAACATCCTTTTAATTTGCACAGCCAGTCAGATTTCCAGTGGCCAATCAGAAGCCGGCTGGACAGCAGCCTTGGCGGGCGCCAGGAGAGGCGTCAGCGGAGGCCATGGCGCCCATCGGCACCACGTTGGGGATCCCTGCTCTATGTTTTCAAAAATGTTATGTGGTTATTGATTTCACATGGTTTTAAAACTGTTTTAAAAATTTTATGTAAGCCACCCTGAGCCTGCCTCAGTGGGGAGGACAGCATATAAGAAGGAAGGAAGGAAGGAAGGAAGGAAGGGTCAAGGATAATGAGAACAAAATGAAAATTCAATCATTGTTCAGTGTCAGTTTCTACCTTCTTTGCTGTCCAGTGTCGGCTCCTTCAGGGAACAGCATTGAGCGTGCGTCAGTGGGGAGGACAGCATATAAGAAGGAAGGAAGGAAGGAATGAAGGAAGGAAGGAAGGAAGAATACAATGCTAAAAATAATAAATGGGCAAGGGCCCAGAAAGCCCGGATGACAGCAGAGAAGGAGAAGATGGGAAAAGTCAGGGAAAG
>NW_015175391.1:625247-625361 GCF_001447785.1 Gekko japonicus | reverse complement strand
ACAGAAGCTGAAGTTGGCTTTCTGTGGGAGGAAGAATATGATACATTCAACATACTGTAGCTGCAGAAAATGGCAGGCCCGTGTCCTGTTCTTCCACATTACACCTGGTAACAT
>NW_015175391.1:621984-622089 GCF_001447785.1 Gekko japonicus | reverse complement strand
CTTGTTATTCTGTTTACCTTGTTTGTTGTCAAAACCCAGGGCTTTTTTTGGAGCAGGAACTCCTTTGCATGTTAGGCCACACACCCCTAATGTAGCCAATCCTAA
>NW_015175391.1:603837-621581 GCF_001447785.1 Gekko japonicus | reverse complement strand
GCTCTTCCGCTGTGGAGTAAAAGAAGTACGTTTAGGAGCCCGAACGGGTGATGCCCTCGTATGTTAGATGCATTCCAGGCCTTCAGGGTCCCTGGGCAGAGAGTTCCTCCCCTCCTTTATCCACCACACAGGCCTTCCTTCCCTCCTGCCCGTCTGCCCGCCTCCCACCCGCTTGGGTATCTTTCCTCTGCCCCCTTGTGAGCTCTCTCACTGACCACACTCACCAATGCCTGCAGTCCCTTTCTCAGCGGCACTGGGGAGTGACTAGAACTGGGACCATGGTGGAGTGTTAGCAAATAAGGGATGGGTCAGGGAGACATTGGGGGGCCCAGCCAGAAGCCCTGGGCCCTCGTAGTGCCCTACCTTGGCATATGCTGACGCAGCCCTGATATATACTTATATTACTGTCCCATAACACCTTAGACACCAATGAGATTTTGAGGGTATAAGCTTCCAAGAGTCAAAGCAGGACTCTCGAAAGCTTATTCTCCCAAAATCCTGTTGGCTGAAGGATGCTGAAAGAACCAGCCCCTTACATTCAGTAACAGCAGGGAATCTATAACACTTATGGGAGGTGGGTGGTTGAACTCGAGACGCGTACCGAGTCTGGTACTGAACCTTTGCCTGGTGTTTTCCAAACGCCCAAAACCAAACCAGCCAAAGAAGTACTTTCAACCCAATTGGGTGATATGAAAAACCACACCGTTCACTTGAAATGAAAGGTTAGAAATATCCGAGCGGTGCACTGCTTGAGAAACGAGAAAGGTATCAGTCGATCTGATATATAATGTGCATAACAAACGCCCCTAGATCCATGGCAGTCCATCCACTGAGTGCACTTTTAAACGCAATGGTTCTTAAAATTCTGAATCATGTCAAATGGCTCCTCTTGGAGACTTGCTTTGGCAGAATATCCAATTCCAGGAATGCAGGCTCTGCACTGGATTGAGAAATAAACTATTATCTGCCACCTGGTTATTGAGTGGCAGATGTCAAGAACAGTGGGCTTGACTTTTTAGACTAGGAAGACTCCACAAAGGACCACCTCTCCCACTACGATCCCCCACAATGTCTGCGTTCTTCATCACACAATATTCTGGTGGTCCCCCGCCCTCGAGTGGCTCTCCTCTCCTCTCCCAGGGCGAGGGCCTTCTCTGTGGTGGCCCTATCCTGGGGGAAAGCTTTATCAGAGAATACATGTGCCCTGTGGGACCTTGCTAGCTTCCACAGGGCTTGCAAGACAGAGCTCTTCCAACAGGCTTTTGAAATAGTTGCTGCATATGTCCTGCGATTCCTGTATTGCTCCCACCGGATCATTTTATTGTTGAGTTGTTGGATGCAGCCATGTGCAATAGGAGAGTTGTACAGCTGGCTTTAAATTGTCTTATAGATTATAATTATTATTGCTTTTAAGACTGTTTATTGAAGTGCATTTTACTTTGATGGGAGCCATCCCATGCCTCGCTTTGTCAAGGGAGTGGTTGGGATATAAACTTGACAAACAAGCAAAGTGGCTGAGCAAAACTCAACCGCAAAATGTATGGAAGCTCAGGAACTTGTGTTTCTCAAGCGGTCACCGAGAACCCCCCCTTCGGGAGGAAAAAACAAAGAAGCGTCAAGAGCAGAAGTACCTGGTAGTATCGTCAGCCAAGCAGAGTGGTGCGTGTACCCAATAGAATTCCCAGCAAGACAAGTATATTCCCCAGCGTCATCAAAAGTGACATTGTGCAAGAACAGAATCTCTAGCTCCTTATCCGTTGTGTTAACACCTGCTGTCTACAGAGGAAAAATACAGAGAGAGAGAGAGAGAGAGAAAGAGAGAGAGAGAAGGAAGGAAAGACACCGGATAAGCCGAATTCCCAGAGAAGGTAACCCAAACAGACGCTTAGGCAAATTTCAGAAGCAGATCACGATGATTTACAGAGGCGTTGCCAGCTCTCCCTCATTCCCTACAGTAACGAGGGGCGTAAAAATAAAAAGGTATCCTTCACCAGGCTCTTACTCTGTCCCACGAATGAACGAGGCATGCAAGCGGAAGCATCACAGGGAAAAATCACCTCCACAATGTGACTGTCTCTTGGTTAGTATGGCAGGGGGTTGGGGACAAAGGAGAGAAGAGGGGGAGAAGGTGAGGGTTAAAGTGCAGTTTCAGGTCAGTGAGGAATTAACACAGGAAAAGAGGGCGCGAGAAAAAAACCTCTCCCCATCGACAAACTGCTAGGAGTTTTTGTAAGGCCTTTCTCTCCCTTCTGTGCAGTTTCTAGTCGTCTCTGTCACAGTGGCTAAAAGGTGCCTGAAAGGGGGAAAATCTAAGCACCCCAGGGGGGTCGGACAATTGCAAATGCACATAAAAGTTGTAGGTTTTTTTGAAAATATGAAAAAATGTGTCTGATTCCTAATATGTGCTCTACTATGGGCCAAACTGGAAGCGACAGCAGCTACGGGCCCCTTAAGAAGCTGCGAGGAGGGGGAAATAAGATTCCCCGGTTGCCACTGTGCCGCAGAGCTGATCAGGATCGGGCCCCCGTGGCAATTTTCTAAACGGCTAAAATCTCCTCTCAAATAGTGCTGGTGGGCATGGGTTGGCCCCGTAGCCGCTGTCCCAACTAGTTCAGCCCTAAGAGAGTTTGGTTTGAGGAACACCCATATGAGGAAAATCAACTTAGATCAGGGGTCCCCAACGTGGTGCCAAAGGGCACCTGCTGGCACCTTTCTTGGTGCCCATCAAGTGTCTTCAAAAAGTGGGCAGGGCGAGGTGGGGCTTTTGTCCAGTAGGGCTTCTGATTGCCCATTAGAGATTTGATCAGCTGTGCAGATTTTCAAAAATGGCGCTTTGGCAGCAGCTGCCCTCACAACACAAAGCTCTTCATTGGGGGACTGACGGATGGCTGCAGCAGCCATTTTGTGACAGGCTCTGCCTCCTGCGGCGGCCATTTTGTGGCAGCCCTTCTGAGGCTCACTACTTTGGTATTCCAAAGTCTCAAAAAGGTCGGGGACCCCTAACTCAGATTATTATGAAGGGTCAAGTCACCGGCATGCAACGTTGTTACGAGCCCTAAAGCGCAAGATGAAAGGTGAATGAGCCAACTGTAGCCGACAGTCAACAATGTGGGGATTTTTCCAAAGCATGTAAAATCTCAAGCGTTTCATTAAGACGAGCAAAGAAGCACGATCGAGACACACAACATCAGTCGACAAGAGGGCGAGAAACAAAAAAAGGAATAGCGATTTTAGTGGCTAGCGCCTTAAAAACATCCACAGCTCTTTCTTGCCTTTGCAAAGCCTTTGGGACAGAGTCTAGAATTTACCTGGGTCTGGTTTGCGAATGTGGAGCCAAAATGATTTTTCGGCTCTGCCTACGAAATTGTTGGCTCTACATAGATATTCGCCTTCATCTTGTTCTGTCACACTGGACAGATTTAGCTTAGCATCGGCTTCAGCGCTTTTACTGATCCAAGACTGCAGAATAGACAGAAACCTGAACTTCAGTAACACCAAACGACACGTCTCCATCACTCGTACGACAGACAGGACTGGTATTTGCTACTGTACCTTGCATTTGCTTTTTGAATACCAAAAAAACCCCCACACTTCCATAATCAAACCCAGAGAGACCAGCAGGTTACAAATGTGTTAATTCTACCAATTTTACAGAGAAGGTGTGTCCACCACTCATCCTCTTTGCCTTCTGCAGTTGCTTGTTTGAATATCCAAATGTGAATCCCTTTTACTGTTTATGATCCGATCCTGAGATTCATTTCACTTTCTGCATTTTTCAGAGTTCACTTCCGCAGACTAGCTTAGAATCATAGAGTTCGAACGGACCCCCAGGGTCACCCACTCCAACCTGCTTCACAATGCAAAACTACCTCCCCCCCCACACCCCCAGTCACCCCTGCTCCATGCCCAGAAGATGGCAAAAAAAAACCCCTCCAGGATCCCTGGCCACACTGGCCTGTAGAAAATTGCTTCCTGACCCCAAAGTGGTGTTCGGCATTTCCCTGGGCATGTAAGAAAAGGTCACAAGGACTAAGCACTGATGCAACCCTGCCTGCCCTCCCTTCGCTTGATCTGCCTGAGTTCACAGAATTGGCATTGCTAACTAACTGAGATTTTATTATCAAGTATGGGATGTGGAATGGTACGGCATAACCAGATCTCAGAAGCTAAGGAGGGTTGGTACTCGTTTGGGAGGCCACCAAGAAAGGTTCTGCAGAGGAAGGCCATGGTCAAACCCCCCCCCCGCTGCCTCTCACTTGCCTTGGAAGCTTGTAGGTGGGGTCACCATAGGGCTGCCAAGTCCCCCTGGGGGTGGGGATTCTCCCGCTAAAAGGGCCCCCAATCTGCCGGTCCGGCCAGCGAGGGGAACCCTATCCCCAAAGTGGCCAGAACGGCCCAACGTGCCCGGCGTGATGACGTCGCCCAGAAGTGATGTTATCACGCTGGGCACGTCGCCGGGTGACACGCTAGCAATCACCCTGAAAGCTCTATAGTACCATAGAGTTTTCAGGCCGGTTGCTAGAGCATCACCCGGCGACCCACTGGAAATATGTTCTACTGTCACTTCTGTATGGGCTAAAGTGCACTTGATTTGTGTACATTTCACAACACACCTATTTTTATCGTTATAGCCTTTACTACTTTTGCACTTTGTTTTGTTTGGTTGCAGTTTGGCCCGACACCAGTTCTTAGGACTAGTAAAGAACAAGAGATGTTTGGATTTTGACTCAATGGCAATTCCATTTACCAACCAGATATCAAAGCCTACAGAAATCTCCTAACACGGATATGGCATTTCACAAACATCAAATGAAATGCGGTGAACTCTTTCTGTTACTGGCATATTCGTACGAAAACACCAAAAGAGAAACAAGATTGGGCTGATATGGTTGCCCAAATGTTTCTTTTAATAACAACAGATTAAGATAACAGAAAAGGACTGGTAATGCTGGCATGATCGAGGTTTCATGTAACATAATATTTTTCTTCTGGGGGTGGGAAAAGACCTTTGTATCGCAAAAAAACCCCATAAAATCTAGCATTTGAGACATTTCAATGCAGGTCTTCCGTTAATTGAATTGACACTATTATCTTCCTACTATTCTCATATCATTGGATAAAATTATTTAAGATGACTTCGTAAGGCAAACAATATTTTCAGAACATTTACCCTATGACACTGTAAGAAATGTGCAGCTAAACTGTACTGTTGTATCATTCTAGATGTATTTATTTATTTCACATTGATTTAATTCATTTGTATCCCACCTTTCTCTCCAAGAAGGGCTCAAAGTGGCTTACACCCTTCTCCTCTCTTCCGTTTAACCCTTACAACAACTCTGCGAGGGAGGTGAGAGCGTGACCAGCCCAAGGCCACCCACCAAACTTCCACGGCACAAGTGAGGACTGGAACCCTGGTCCCACAGATTCTAGCTTGACACTCTTAACCCCTTGTATAGAAATATTGATTTCTAAAAGCCCCTGCCTTCTCCTGTGATATCTTTCTGATAACAGGCTGTGCCTTATTTCCTGTTACAAGCCAAATGGTGGGGCCCCATGGCCTCAACTGCATGCCATAAACCCACATTCTTCACACTTCCATGCTGGAAGCTAGACCTCACATGCCAGAAGTCACGTAGCTGATGGGGAAGGCTGGAGGTTGGGTCACCTGACTGCAGAGGGAGCTCCCAGACTCCCAGCCTATCCCCACTTGCACCCATGACAACCAAGAATTGGCCACTCCCCTGCCCACTCGCAATTGGCTCCTGGCCAGGGCTAATTTGTGACTGGAATGGGCCTATAACTGGTCATTCCCAATGGGAGAGAGTTTTGTTCTCTCTGCTGCTCTTGTGTTCTGTTCTTGGTCCTGCTCATGAGCTCTCTGCTCCCTGCTTATTGTTTTATTGCACCTGGACATGTGGTCTCTGGGAGAACAAAGACCTGCTTTGTGAACTGGATGCATGCTTGCGCATGATGGGATTACTACTAAAAATCCCTTGGTGCTCCTGGATTATCACAATGGACTGTTCTGGATTGATGAATGTTCCTGACATGGTAAATACGAAGCATTAATGTTCAGTTAAGGCAAACAGCCCTAGCCTTTCTTGTTTTGAAAGCTTTATAGTCTAATTGCAATGCTCTGTGTTGAATAAAAACTTATTCTTGTTTTTAAATGGTCTCTGATGTGTTAACTGAGTTCCAAGGCTAAACTCCTGTGCCTTCTTGCTCACCCTATAAGCTACCTTTATAAGAATTAAGCGTGCATCTCTAGGTAGAGGTGCTAATGTGTAAAACCCAGATGCCAGCTAAGAGTCTGAACCTTGCTCTTAGGCCGGAATGGGACTCTAGTTAAAAGAGGTTCTGGTGGCAAATTGTTCTGAAATCCAGAGAGGGTAGCCTACCTCTGTGGGTTGTTGTTTAATGTGATTGAAAAAATATAGGATTCCCTCTCATTTCTGGACAGGCTTGAGGGGCAGAATCCTATACACCCCTACATCACACTGGCAATTTTTTTAGATTGACAGGTTGATAGATGGATGGATGGATAGAGAGATGAATGGATGAGAAGTTTGAAAGAGGCTGCATCCAGTGTTTCCTCTGAGCTGAGCTAGTGTGAGCAAGCTCACAGTTTTTTAGCCTCCGGCTCACACATTTTTTTGTCTTAGCCCAGGAAGGATGGCTCCAGAACAAACTGATGTATACACTCACAACTTTCCTGCCAGTAGCTCACAGAGTGCAATTTCTGCTCACACGACGCCATAGCTTAAGAGGGAGCATTCCTATCGCCAACTATTTTGGCAAGGAGGAAGAAGAAAGGTTGTCCCGTTGTACAACTGAGAAATAACCTGAACACTGCTGGTATTCCTCCTGGCCTTCTTCCTCTGCTTTGGTGGTACAAAGTGACATCAAGTCATAGCCAACTTATGGTGACCCTGTAGAGTTTTCAAGCAAGTGATTACACAGAGGTGGTTTGCCATGGCCTGCCTCTGTTCAACAACCCTGGACTTCCTTGGTGGCTCTCCCAGACTGTAGTTTGACACTCTAACCACTATACCCTCTGGTGTAGAGACAGTTTGGTGTACCAGTTAAGAGCACGGACTCTGATCTGGGGAAACCAGGTTTGATTCCCCACTCCTCCACATGCAGCTGCTGGTGTGACCTTGGGTCAGTCATAAGTTCTTTCAGAGCTTTTCTCTCATGGGCAGTTTTCGGGAGAGCTCTCTCAGCCCCACCTACATCACAGGGTATCTGTTGTGGGGAGGGGAAGGGAAAGGAGATTGTAAGCCACCCTGAGACTCCTTCAGGTAGTGAAGGGGTGGGGTATAAATCCAATTTCTTCTTCTTCTGGCTCTCATGTTTAAAGTATAGATTCCAAACTGCACTTTGATAGCAGCATAAGAATCCTTTAAGGCAGGAATTAATACTCCGTTTCATTCAATATACTCTCTAGGACCTTGCAGGCTTTAGGCTGATGGATGCCAAGTCCTGAATTCACCATTCCCAAGTGGACATTTTTCCCCCCAAACAAGCAACAAAATACTCAGTTTCATATCTTTCATGATTAACCCACATATCAAATATCATAGAACAAAAAAAAACAACCCACTCCACTTCTTACAAAATTATAATAATATAATCTTTCGGAATGGAGAGTCGTATGGAACTCAGTGATGACACCAAATCGGGTTGTCTAACAGTGGGCCACTAGATTCCCTTTTGGTACAGTTATCACAGGTCAGTCAGGTAGGATGTTGGTAAAAGGTTTTGTGTCACCATCTACGGATACTGTTCATGTTTACAGCAGGCACGTTTAAATTCAGTAAGACAAATGTGGACAAACACGACAATCAGCGAACAAGTATAAAGAAATCGGTCGTGAGTGTCTGACCCACAAATCAAGCAGTCAACAAGACTTGCAAAGACAATGCTTGCTATGTATTACAGTTCGAAGCACAACACAATAAATCAATTCCTACAAATCATAAGACGCCCGGGATCCATTAGAAGCTTAGCAGCATACTTGAGCCTGAACATTTACTAAGATCAGCGTCCTATCTGAATGTATTATCTTTCATGACTTGTTGTAAAGCAAGAGAACAAGAGAACTTTTGTAATACTCTAACATTTCCTGAGGAAGATCCAATTTTGAAACGTTCTATAATCCGGAGACGATGTTGATGATGTAACCTTTGCACTTGGAGTTTCTTATGATTTGTAGGAATTGATTTATTGTGTTGTAATGCTTCATACTTTGGCCACCAAATGAGAAGGGAGCACTCACTGGAGAAGACCCTGATGCTGGGAAAGATTGAAGGTCAAAGAAGACGGGGACGGCAAAGGATGAGATGGTTAGACAGTGTCATAGATGCAACGAACATGAAATTGAGCAAACTTCAGAGGACGGCGGAAAACAGGAGGGCCTGGCGAGATCTTGTCCATGGGGTCGCGAAGAGTCGGACTCAACTGTGCGACTGAACAACAACAAAAAAGTGCTTCAGACGGTGATAACATAGCAAGCGTGGTCTTTGCAAGTCTTGTTGAATGCTTGATTCGTGGGTCAGACAGTCACGACTGTTTTCTTTATACTTTTAAATTCAGGACACTCTAGATATTCCTGGAACATCTCAAGAACGCAGCCCCCACCGCTAGGGCGCAGCCAGCGCAGAGGGAAGATTGCCATGTACCAACCTTTAGGACCGTGACATAAGGAGTCCCGTCTGGTCCATATTTGCTACCATTCACCTCCACGTGCTTCAGCCACTGGATGTGCGGCTGAGCATCGCTGTACACTTTGCAGTGGAATTCCACATCGCTTCCAACCACCACCGTCTGGTTGGCAGGCAGTCCGGCTTGGAGGATAGGGCGATGGGGTGATCTTTCTACATCGGGAGGGGAAAAGGAGGGGAAGGGGAGGTTTAAACTTTCTTGAGTATAAATTCATTTTATTAAACATACACAACAGACATACAGACAGGCACAAACAATACTAAACCCAAACATAATGTGGGGGTATCCCTTCATACTTTGAGTAAACGATTTGTTGACCATACATCTCAAATCGTAAAGCTTATTTCTATGCCGTATGATATTAACCAAACTTTGCACAGTATTTAATATAATCTTCTTATTAACTTCCATTTTAGTTATAACATATTTCAATCATTCAGTTCTTCAAACCGGTGATAAAGTCTTGGCCATGTTTCTTCAAATTTGTCCTCTCTATGTCCTTTCAAGGAGCTGCGATGGCTCAGTGGTTAAGACGCTGAACTGCAGGCTGGAAGGTCTGTAGTTCAGCAGTTCGAGACCTGAGTACCGCATGATGGAATGAGCTCCCGTCTCTGGGCCCAGCTCCTGCCAACCCAGCAGTTCGAAGGCAAGAAATTGCTTTCCAAAAGATCGAAAGTGAGGGGGCCAGGCACACTCCCCTGGGGAGGCTGTTCCATAAGTGTGGGGTTGTCACTGAAAACGCCCTCTCTCATTTGGTGCAGTGGTTAAGTGCGTGGACTCTAATCTGGGAGAACCGAGTTTGATTCCCCACTCCTCCACTTGCACCTGGCTGGATGACCTTGGGCAAGCCATAGTTCTGATAAGAGCTGTTCTTGAAAAAGAGTAGTTTCTGTCAGAGCTCTCTCAGCCCCACCGACCTCACAGGGTGTCTCTTGTGGGGAGGAGAAGGGAAAGGAGTTTGTAAACCGCTCTGAGACTCCTTTGGGTAGTGAAGGGCGGGGCATAAATCCAATCTCCATCTCCTCCTCCTCCTCCTCTTCTTCCTAATCTGACAGTCAATCAGATCTTCAGTGGCCAATCAGAGGCAAAAGCCTCACCTGGCCTCTCCCACTTTCTAAAAACACTTGACAGGCACCAGGAACAGTGTCAGCAGGCACCACAGTACCAACGGCCACCCTGTTGGAGACCCCTGTTATAAGTGAACCAGCTCCACCTAAAACACACCCTGATCCCCTCGCACTTACCAAGAACATCGAGTTGGTAAGTATGCTGAATGCGGCCATATTTATTCTGCACGACACAGGTGTAATTGCCTCGGTCAGATGGAACCACGCTCTCCATGACAAGGCTCCACTGCTGATGGCGCAGCTGTGAAGGGAAGAGACACCCCCAAAATCACCAAATCATGTAGGTTTGCAGCATGTAGGGACTATCTGGTCCCAAAACATTAAGAATACGGTAGTTAAAGCACACAGAACCTTTGAAATAACAATGAACTGGGTCAAATTTGAGCAATTCTCCACCTTAACCTTCTTTCAGAAATATGTATCTTCTTAATGGCAACTCTCCTTACAGTGCTACATACGTGTGGAAGAAGGTGGAAAGTTTGCAAACTGTTACCTCATGTGCTGGGTTAAATCCACTGTGGGGCACCCCAACACTCCAATGGCCTAGGTAACTAAGAAACCTATCCGTGACTTTGCCCTCCTCCTCTTTTCTCCATCTGTTGACAGTTCAGAACAGGGGTCTACAATCTTTCTGAGCCTGTTTGGCACCTTTCTGACACCGGATGTTGGGTGCAAGCACAAAATGGCTGCCGCAGAAGGCGGAGCCAATCACAAAATGTCAGGGACGGCGATTATGCATAATTCTAATCGTAACTCTACAAGCAGAAGTGCCACTTAACAGGGCTTCTTAAAGGAACGTGTTTATTTATTTTTATTTTGTTTGGTTTATATCCCGCCCTCCCCACAAGCGGGCCCAGGGTGGGTTATACAAGTTGACTCAGCAAATGGGGTGACGGTAATGTACAATAAATAGGATTAAAATAGTACAACGGAATCGAAACAATCTAAAAACGGTCTCGGTTAGGGCATCAGATGATTGAATGATGGCCCTGTAGACGATGCTACGGTGGAAAACCCATTTGGCGGGGTCTCTAGATGTTTAATCACTAAACACGTCTTGTTTTAAATAGTTTCTTGCAGACACACAGTTTACCTTCAGTCACACAGTGACTATCCTTGTACTGCCCTGGCAGCTGCGGATGAAGCAATGCTCTTAAAAGATTCTGCACAACGGGTCAAATCTCCAACGGCCAATCAGAAGTCCTGCTGGGCAAAAGACCCAGCTAGCCCCACCCATTTTTCTAAAAATCCTTGAGGAGCACCAGGAAAGGCATTGGTGGGCACCGTTTCAAACCCTCTTTGGCTGTTTCATATTTGGGCTTAAAGCAGTCCTCACGAACCCCACCCAACTACCCAAATGGCCTTTCCTGGGCTTCCGGGCCTGCCTCAATTAGTATGGTCCAAGCAAAGGGAACGCCGTGTACAAGAATCCAAAATCCAAACACTGGAACTATGAAGAATTTATATAATATACATTATGTTATTTTGTTTTTTTATGTAATCATCATCGTAATAAGCAAAAGCAGTCAAAATATATACAGTGTGAAAAATAAACTCACAAAATCTGGTGCACCACAAAATCCATACCTAAACAAGAGACAAATATAACTGGAAATAAACAGTGCAGGGATTCTCTCTTCCGTATGTCCTACTACTGCAAAAGGAATGATCCAAAGGTATTCTTCTCCCAGAAGTAGCTACTTGTGAGAGAAGCAGTCCACAATCCTCGGAATCTCCCCGGATGTACAAGCCGTTTCCAGCTTTCTTTCTCAAGAATCACTTATAATTTTCTGGAACCTATCTCCATCCTTATAACAAACACGTGCCCTTTCTAGAGATGTGAAAGCCCGGGAAAAAAACGGAAAAATTCGGGGGGAAAACTTTTTTTCCCCGTTTTTTTTCCTGAAGCCTTTTTGTTTTTTTCCGAAAAATTGGAAAAATTAAAAAAGAAAAGAAATTGATTATGGAACGTTTTATTTTAACATGATGAATAAAATATTTTAAGACAAGGTGTTCAAATATTTTTCAAATCATTTCTAATATATATATATATATATATGGTATCAGATTGATCTAATTTCTGTGCACTGAGGACAAGCAAGTCCTAGGTTACAAACTGAACTCTCCAATGCAAGAACAAGATGCATTTCTTCCTTTAGGAGGTGCTATTGTCACAAGGAAAGAAAAAGGTTTCAGTTTTGTTTTTCCATGTGGGTGGGTATTCTATTTGTAATAATTGTTTGGATACACTATATTTTTAATATGCTAGTTGTGATAATTTCATGCCAAGTAAAAATGTCCATAGTCATATTTTATGTTCCTAAAGTAACAGAATGACTTTCAATCTAGAAAAGACAAAAGAAATGCTACATTAGCATTTTTTCAATTTTTCCAAAAAATTCCGTTTTTCACCGGAAAAAAACGGGTTTTTTTCGAGCTTCAAAATTTCCGGAAATTTTACATCTCTAGCCCTTTCCCCGTGGGATTACGGTCTTGCCAATTAGTATGGTGTCTGGCCCACTCCCTGCCTCATGGTCGAGCATCCTCAGAGGTGAGGCAGTTGCCATGGGAACCAGATCTGCTGGTCCTTCAGCGCTGCAGTTCACTGCTCTGATCTTAGGGCTGTTTGCAGCTCTCGCCTCTCCCTCCCTAACGTGCCTGGCTGGATCTGTTCACTGAGATGTGCTCCCCTCCTGGCAGAATGGAGACCGAGGCCGCCATCACGAGTGAGTCACAGATGTACTAGAAGAACACTGGAAATATATTTGCAAAACAGGCCCAATAAGTGCCATCTAGGACAGCTAAAGAAAAGTTCTGTAAACTCCATCGGCGGTCTTACACATTGACTAGGAGATTTTTATACACAGAGAGAGGAGGGATACCTAGGGTTGCCGATAATATCTGGTTTTGATCAGGGTCACATGGGGGTGCAGATGGAATTTTCATCCAGGGGCCCACGGCGGCTCTTGGCAGCCCCGCTCATAATGTTAATACACAGAAAATCAGCACTGAAACAAATCTGGATAGGAACACAGGAAACAGCTACAATACTAGGGAAAGCATCCCAATCAAACCAGATCCAGCAGACCTGACTGACCACTAGGCTCATCTTTGGGTGCCTCCACCTTCTGAGATTAGATGGGTGGCATCTCAGGAGAGGGCCTTCTCAGTTGTGACACCAAAGTTCTGGAACTTTCTATTCAGGGACAGCAGTCTACCGCCTTCTGTTGCCATCTTCAACCAGTGGGTGAAGACTTGTTGCATTGGGCATTCCTTTAATGATCCCTCCTTCTTAGTAAAGGTACAGGTTTCCCTTGCTCGAAAGCCAGTCAAATCCGACTCTAGGGTTGCGGTGCTCATCTCCGTTGCAAAGTCGAAGAGCCAGCGCTGTCCGAAGACGTTTCTGTATATGTCCGAGGGGGTCCCTTCATTTTGTGTGTGTTTTTTTTTGTTAGCCAAAGAGCTGTCTTTCTAAATGACTGAGGCGTGGATTTCAGCAACTGCTTAAGTTGGGTCTGTCTCCCATGGGTTTCTGTGCTGCATGTGTGACCTGAAAGCACAGCCAATAGCCACCCAGAAAGCAAGTCTATACCACTATACCACTCTGAGAGCAATCCTAGGGTGATCTACTCAGAATGCTACTCAGTCTATTCAATGGGGCTTCATTCCAGGAAAGTGTTCTTCAGATTGCACCATGAGGGACGAACTATACATTCTGGCTTTTGATGAGCTGGGCCCGGAGTTCCTTGGGGAGAGCATGATTTCCCTGTTTTTGCTGCTCCGCATTTTTAATTGTTTTAATGATGTGTGTTTAGGGGTGTGTGTTGATTTTAACTGTTTTAAAATGTGAATTTTTAAAAATCATGTATCTGTCAAATTGTTAGCCACATCAGTGGCCTTGGTAAGGGCCGAAAGACAAGACACAATTTTTGCGAATAAACAGATACATAAACTGGTTTGTTTTGCAGATTCGGTCTGTATTTTGGTATATGTCGGGGGGGGGGGTCCCTTGATTTTGTTTTTATTTTTTATTTTTGTTAGCCAAAGAGCTGTCTTTCTAAATGACTGTTTGAGGCGTGGATTTCAGCAATTGCTTAAGGTGGGTCTGTCTCCCATGGGTTTCTGTGCTGCATGTGTGACCTGAAAGCACAGCCAACAGCCACCCAGAAAGCTAGTCTATACTGAGTCTTCTACTCAGAATGCTACTCAGTCTATTCAATGGGGCTTCCTCCCAGGAAAGTGTTCTTCGGATTGCACCGTGAGGGACGAACTACACATTCTGGCTATTGATGAGCTGGGCCCGGAGTTCCCTGCAACCACACAGTGGCTGGGGGGAAAGCCCCCCCCCCCCCTATTTTCCCACATGGAAACAGCACTGGGGAGAGCATGATTTCCCTGTTTCTGCTGCTCCACAAGAGGTATTCTGTGCATAAAAAGGTAAAGGTTTCCCTTGCTCGAAAGCCAGTCGAATCCAACTCTAGGGTTGCGGTGCTCATCTCAGTTTCAAAGCCGAAGAGCCAGCGCTGTCCGAAGACGTTTCCGTGGTCATGTGGCCGGCATGACTAAACACCAAGGTGCACGGAACACTGTTCCCTTCCCACCGAAGTGATACCTATTTATCTACTTGCAATTTCTTACTTTCGAACTGCTAAGTTGGCAGGACACAACAGGACAGAACAGAAAAAACTGGGAAATAACTCCCCCACCAGTTGATGGTTGCTAGGCAACTCCCAAGATGGCGTCTGTTGTCATAACTTGCCTCATGAGAGGTCCTTTTTTTTCTTTAGTTTTGGGGATTTGTAAATCCTTGTCACTTTGTTTTTCACTTTTCAAACTTCTCTGCAAACCTGGGGAGGCGCAATGTGGTCCACAGGAAACTCCCAGTTCTCTGTATGCGGCCTTGTTCTACCTATTTTTTTTTTTACCTGCACTTTGGGCCATGTTCAGAATTAGATATAATGATTCAGAAGTCATAAAATGTCACGGAGCGTGAAATATATATGGCTGTATCCACAACGGCGGCTTGATTTTCCTGTGCACATGACTGCCATAGCACAATGTCCACAGTGTACGAACCTTTGCAGCAAGCCATTAAAATAAAACATGTTTGTACCTCAGATGGCGTCCGGCCAGAAAAGGCTCCACTTGAGGAGACTACTCCTCTCTTCATGTCTCATGACCTGCAAGAGTGTCTGAATGAACTTCATTCTTCTAAAAATGACAAGCTGAGGCTGTGCCCACACTGGGTGTACAAATATTGAGTGCGAGATGCCTTCCTCGGCTCCTTCGGCCTTGCGCTCACAGCCCAGAAAAGTCTACGCTCCCCGAAAGTGCAACTCGCAGTGTTTCCAAGATGATGCAAGCGTGGGTTGGCGTCTGTAGGGGAGAATTGGGGAAGAGCTACGGTACAGCAATCATGGAAGAGCCTCTGCTTGGCATACACAGGCCCCGGTCACACGGGTTGGATATTGTGGGGGGGAGGCATGGGTAATTGCCCCGGCACAGTTTGATCCATGATTACGCGATCAGACGCACCGGCGGCACACCACGGGTCCGTCCCTCGGCACCGGCGGGTAAATGAGGGACCAGAGGGGAATGCCGTGTGCCGGCAGCCCGTGGCAAACGTTTACTAGTACTTCGGAGGTACTACTTTTTTAACGCGCATTTTCGGCGGTAAGCCGCGGGTGCGCTCCACTTCCCAGATGTTGGGGTGTGATCGCACCCGGATAATCCGCCCACCATCCGTGCCTCTCCCGCGGCAACTTTGCCGTGTGACCAGGGCCACAATGGCCCAGGTTCAATCCGCCAGCAACTCCAGTTAAAAGGATCAGGTAGGAGTGGATGTGAAAGAGCTCAGACGCCGAAGAACTGCTGCCAGTCTGAGTAGATAATGCTGACCTTGACGGAGCAAGGATCGGATTCAGTATACAGCCGTTTCATGCATATCATGTGAATGGCAGCATTCTTACTGAGTCGCTTTTTGGGGGAAGGGACTGAAGCTCAGTCGTACAGCATCTCCATGAAGATACATTCAGGTAGGTAGTAGCCATCTTGGTCTGGAGCACCAGAACAAGGTTTTGTAGTACAGATGGGAATATAAAGATTTTTTCTTTTTTAAAATGCTGCTTTGGCAGCAGCTGTGGCAGCCATTTTGTGGCCAGTTCCGACTCCTGCGGCAGCCATTTTGTGGCTACAGCCACCATGCTGGATTAGGATTCCAAGTGTGACCGCAGGCTCAGAAAAGGTTGGGGGCTCCTGTTCTGGGCAGATCTGACAGATTTTGTATGTCCAGGGGTCATTTCCTGCAGGAGCGCACAGGAGCGGAGTTCTTCTTGTAAAGCCCCGGTCACACGCAGAATTTGCCGCGCGAAAGGCACAAATGTTGGGTGGATTTTCAGGGCGCGATCACACCGCAACATCTGGGAAGCGTTGCGCAACCATGGCCAACCCGTGGCATCCTGCCGAAGATGCGGAGTTAAAAAGTACCAAGGAAAGTGCACTAGTGTCCAGAAAACGCATGGCACAGGCGGGCATCTGATCGTGGGAGCGCTAGTATCCCGTGGCATCCGGCGCCCATCCACATTCCGTCACAAACTAGATGTTTTTCGCAAGCACATGTGCACAAACACGAAACTGGAAGCAGTGCTGCTCCGCGGAACTGCGCATGCGCACAAACACAAAACGCTTGTGTGATCGTGCCGTGCCGCGCTGCAACATCGCCATGTGATCGTGCCGCAAGTGGTAATATAAACTTCAGCACATGCATGGGGAAAGAAATAGCGGCTCATCGTTTCCTCTGAAGCAAACGTTTTAGGCCTGGGCGGGGCTTTTTTCCCCCTGGGGGAACGCTCCTGAATGGAGTTCCGGAACCTCTATAGCAAAATTCTTTTAGAAATGTTTAAAAGTTCATGAGTTTTCAGCATACAGATTGAAAACCTCATTTCCCTTTTGAGGGATTTTGCCAAGAAGCCCTGGGTCACATCTTTTGATTGACTATGTATGTATCATGGAAGTTAAACAAGACTGTAGAATTTTTACTGCCTGATTCTATTTCCTTCTACATGTTGTCTCTGTTGACTGCACTTTATCTAGGATGGTAGTAATAAAATGGAACGTTTGAACTGACTGATGAAAAAAGGCTTCCCTTCTTTTGTAAGTCTCCGCTTGAGACGACGAATCCTGATGCTTTGGAAACTCAACCCGGCCCCCTTCCAAAGGGAAAGGAGTACAATGCCCATGCCAAGCCAAACGGCCTGAAAGACCCTCTTGTGCCAGCGGCTGGCCCTCGAAGAAGGCACCGAAGTGTTGAACTGTTTTCCAGCACAAGAAAGAGGAGGGGGAAATGGAGGTTCTAGTTCTCTCAGCGTCAAGTCTCTCAAACAATAAAGAGGAGAACATCCTGAATAACTGGGAAGCAGTGTTCCCTCTAAGCTGAGTTAGTGTGGGCTAGCTCACAGTTTTGTAGCCTCCGGCTCACACATTTTTGTCTTAGTTCAGGAAGGATGGCTCAAGAGCAAACTAATTTATACAGTAGCCAAATTGCTTGCTCACAACTTTAATGCCAGTAGCTCACAAAGTAGAATTTTTGCTCACAAGACTCCACAGTTTAGAGGGAACATTGCTGGGAAGTCCTCTCTCAGTCCCTTTCTGCGGCCCCCGGCAAGATGGCTTCCTTCTGCAAGGCCAGAACCAAGTCATAAACTGGAAGGCCGCCTTCCAGAAGGGGTGCCTGTGTGCATTACGTGCCTTCGAGTCGCTTCGGACTCATGGCGACCCTATGAATGAATGACCTCTGAAACGTCCTGTCATTAACAGCTTTGCTCAGGTCTTGCAAACCAATGGCCGTGGCCTCCTTCGTTGAGTCGATCCACTGGGTCTTTTTCTTTCCCT
>NW_015175391.1:597161-602938 GCF_001447785.1 Gekko japonicus | reverse complement strand
GGAGGGAGGGAGGGAGGGAGGAAGGAAGGAAATCTGGGTACCCTGTTGTATATATGGAAACAAGGAAAGATCCATCAACTAATTCATACAAAATGGCAGCCATGCATAGCACATAGATGTAGTGTGCTTTTCCTGCAGAAAAACATGCCAACTGAAATGGATTTGTATAAATCAGTGGCTGTCTGAACAGAACTTGTGTGGCTGCCACTTCATATATACAAATCCGGAAAAGGGGGAGCGGAAGGTCACAGACTTTGTGACCAACTGTTGTCCAATATCAAATTCATTTTTTTTTTTTAAAGAAAATGAGAACAAGACAAATCTCATCTCCATCCTCAGCAGACCAATACAGCTGGGGAATCCTGGAGCATCCCCACACAATATAAATTTGTGTCGTCTCCACTTCCAATGTTTTTGCGCAGGAATTTGTTGGAGGGCTTTGGGGTTTCGCCAGCCTAACCCAGTGCTGAATTCAGGGGAATGAAGCTTCTGATACCATGTTATTTCCCATTTCTAATCATTTATGCTTCCTCGTTTCTCTTTATGACCCGGTGTCCTCCTGTTAGCTTGACAATCCTGCATCTACGTTGTCTTCCTTTTCCCTAGTGCTAGGTCTGGTTGCCAACAACGTGAAGGGAAAGACATCCCATCCCTTTAACAGTGGTTTAATGTGTGGTTAAGTGAGCTCCCGTCTCTAGTTCCAGCTCCTGCCAACCTAGCAGTTCGAAAGCAAGAAATTGCAAGTAGATAAATAGGTACCACTTCGGTGGGAAGGTAACAGCATTCCGTGTGCCTTGGTGTTTAGTCATGCCGGCCACATGACCACGGAAACGTCTTCGGACAGCGCTGGCTCTTCGGCTTTGAAACGGAGGTGAGCACCGCAACCCTAGAGTCAGACTCGACTGGCTTTCGAGCAAGGGAACCTTTACCTTTTTTAATATGTGGAAATGGGCCTTTGACGCTTTTCAGGGCAAAGAGGTAAATAACATCGCCTGGTGAATAATATCCCATTAAGCCTCTGTTTAACTAGGCTGGAATTTTTTCTCTCTCCAGGTATCTGGCAACCCTAGTAGGTGTTCTTCTTTTATTTTAAGCACAGAACAATCATGCCAGGGTAATTTCGCAGAAAAAGAGGTGCAGGAGCTCATTAGCATAACTCATTAGCATAACTTATTTGCATATGCCACACCCCCTGACATCACCGGAAGTGTGTCAGAAGGCAACACCCACCGCTCAGGCTCCACTGGACTGTTTTGGATGGCTAGCTATTGGGGGGAGGGGAGACGTGCAGATCTGTTCTCGCAGAGGAGGGAGAGCTTGTACCTGAATCAAACTTGGTCTTAAAGGTGGCATTGGACTGTTTTGGACCGGGGGGAGCTCTGCAACTTACCTGGCTGCTTCTTGCTCTGACTGAGGGCTGCTGGGCATAGGGGGTGGGGCTTGTTGCATGTGCCCGCCCCCTGGGCTCTTTACTGCCGGAGCTCCACTCCTGTGCGCTCCTGCAGGAAATGACCCCTGCCGCTCACCTGTTATTCAACCCACCGTACA
Source organism: Gekko japonicus (assembly GCF_001447785.1). NCBI lineage: Eukaryota > Metazoa > Chordata > Lepidosauria > Squamata > Gekkonidae > Gekko > Gekko japonicus. The sequence continues at coordinate 601,390 of NW_015175391.1, read as the reverse complement.
AACTCTGCTCCTGGCATCTAGACTCATTTACAGTCATAGACATCTTATGACGCTATAGGTAGCTCAAGGCAAGAGACGAGTAGAGGCAGTGTGGTGTAATGAACAGAGTGGCAAACTAGGGTCCTGGGCGACACGGGTTCGAATCCCTACTGCTGCTTGCCGAGTAACCTCGGGCCCGTCACAACCTCTCAGCCCGGCCGACCTCACAGAGCTGTTGCTGTGGCAGAACGGAAGACGGAAGAATGTTCTAAAAGCTGCTTTGAGTCTCAACTGGGGAGGAAAATGGGATATTAATCAACAAATGCATCGCAAATGCAAGCCACTGTTTGCATCCGCAAAGCAACCCCGGGACTTGGTGCTGTCCCATCCAGGCCTGTAGCCAGGATTTGGGGGCAGTTAAATTACAGTTAATTAAATTAATCTGAATGCCTGTCTTTAAAGGGGGAGGCTCCGAGCCTATTTCTAGCCCTTCCTTTCATGGGACTGGGCAGCGAATGTGTCTGTTCCCAGGAAAAAAAAGATCAGAGGACATTTAATTGCCTTCAGAAGGCATTTAAATGCCTTTTGAGTTCCCTTCCACAGGGCCAGAAAGCTTAGAAGGGTACTCAAGAGTGGCACCTTCAATACATCTCCAACAACCCCATTTCTGCTTAGCTCAGTCCTGCTGCAGACCACCTAGGTCAGGGGTGTCAAACATGCGGGCCGGGGGCCAGATCAGGCCCCCGGAGGGTTTCTCTCAAGCCCGCAGTGGAACTGGCTGCCTTCTGCTTCTTCTTCCACTTCTGCTGCTGCTGCGTCATCGTAGGTTTGCGGCTTACAGATACACACCTGAACAGCGTACTCAAGATTGCAACAGCACAGACATTTTGATGTAATAATTCAGGGCAAGAAGTGTCAGTTATCAGACACTGTTAAATAAACAAAATCGTGCAAGAGTGCTAATGTTTTAAGCATGATTTTAAGTTTTTTTTAAAAACCATTTGTGTTTGTGTCCTTTATCAAGTTTATATCTTCGCTCCCTGGCATTACATTTTATGACACACATGGCCCGGCCCGACAAGGTCTCATTTATGTCAGATCCGGCCCTCATAACAAATGAGTTCGACACCCCTGATCTAGGTCATGGTGAGTCTTTCAAACGCAATCCCATGAGCCTTTGGGAAACACGCAAATTGATGTAAATGCCCTCTGAGCTGTTTGGTGTAGTGGTTAAGTGCGCGGACTCTAATCTGGGAGAACCGGGTTTGATTCCCCACTCCTCTGCTTGCACCTGGCTGGATGACCTTGGGCAAGCCGTAGCTCTGATAAGAGCTGTTCTTGAAAAAGAGCAGTTTCTGTCAAGAGTTCTCTCTCTGTCAGAGCTCTCTCAGCCCACCTACCTCACAGGGTGTCTGTTGTGGAGAGGGGAAGGGAAAGGAGTTTGTAAGCCGCTCTGAGACACCTTTGGGTAGTGAAGGGCGGGGTATAAATCCAATCTCTTCTTCTTCTTCTTCTTCTTTCCCCCCAGGTCCAATGAAGCCTCCCTGAAAATTCCACAGCGAGAGGGAGAGGGAAGCCCGAGGGCAAGCCACACTGCAGCAGTGTGTGTGGGAGGTCTCTCCTAAAAAAAACGGGAATTCTGGCATGGCTATTTGTGGGGCAGGGCTTTTCATTAAGGGCCAGGGCCCCAAAATGCCCCGTTGGAGGCCGACCCTGCTTAGTTTCTGAGATCTCACAAGATCAGGCTAGCCTGAGCGATCCCGGTCAAGGCATACATTTGTACAAATATATATATAGAGAGGGGGGGAATCTTTAAACCAGCAGGGCACACAAATGCAGAAACAATATAGAAGAGCGGGAGAAAGAATGGCAAAAACCTCAAAAGCTTGAGCAAACACAGGGCCTCAGAGGCTCAGTTCCCGAGGGGGGGGGCTTCCACGATTGGGCCCCTGCACCATGAAAGCTTGGCTCGTGCGCCAACTCGCCTGGAAGCGACAGAAGCCGGAGCGGGGCCTCCGCCGAAGAGAGGCACGCTCAGGGGACGGGGAACGAACTCCCACATCTGGACTTTCACTTTGTTATTTTGGAGACCGAACTGCTCCGACAGGCCGCGGCCTGTTCAAGTGTCACTGGTGTGCACCAGTATCTCGCAGTCTCCCGGCCTCTTCTGGTTTCCCCGGCGCAACGGGGCCCTCCCTGTCATTCCTATGAAGTCATCTCCGTGCACGCCTGCTTGTGAAGGCCCATCAGCAGTGGTGAAAGTTGCAATCAGAGAGAAAAAGGCCTGGCTGGATTAAAAGCTCAGCTGACAGAACGTTCCTGGGCAGGATAATCCCTCTTGCTTGACAGTGTGGCGCAACAAAAGGGAGAGACCGTGGTCTGTGGAGTTAATTCCACTCAAATGCAAGTGATTCTAATGTGCTCGGAATGAAGAGGAACGGCGGCAGCCTGCACAACTGGAGAACTGCGCCACCGTGAAAGAGAGCAGGCGGGGAAAGGGAAGCGAGTGGAGAGGGCTTCGTAGAGTTGCCAAGCTCCAGGTCGGGCCTGGAGATCTCCCAGAATGAAATGTGATCTCCAGGGGGCACAGACTGACACAAGAGAGAGATCTTGGCGTCGTAGTGGATACCTCACTGAACATGTCGAGACAGTGTGCGACTGCAATAAAAAAGGCCAACGCTATGCTGGGGATCATTAGGAAGGGAACTGAAAACAAATCATCCAGTATCATAATGCCCCTGTATAAATCGATGGCGTGACCTCCTTTGGAGTACTGTGTACAGCTCTGGTCACCACACCTCAAAAAGGATATTATAGCATTGGAAAAAGTGCAGAAAAGGGCAACTAGAATGATAAAAGTGTTGGAACACTTTCCCTGTGAAGAAAGGTTAAAGCGCTTGGGGCTCTTTAGCTTTGAGAAACGACGGCTGAGGGGTGACATGATCGAGGTTTACAAGATTATGCATGGGATAGAGCAGGTAGAGAAAGAAGAACTTTTCTCCCTTTCTCACAATACAAGAACTCATGGGCACTCAACGAAATTGCTGAGCAGTCGGGTTAGAACGGATAAAAGGAAGTCCTTCTTCACCCAAAGAGTGATTAACACATGGAATTCACTGCCACAGGAGGTGGTGGCGGCTACAAGCATGGACAGCTTCAAGAGGGAATCAGATAAACATATAGAGCAGAAGTCCATCAATGGCTATTAGCCACAAGGGATAGATAGGAACTCTCGGTCTGGGGCAAGTGATGTTCTGTATTCTTGGTGCTTGGGGGGGGCAACAGTGGGAGGGCTCCTAGTGTCCTGGCCCCACTGCTGGACCTCCTGAGGGCACCTGGTATTTTTGGCCACTGTGTGACAGAGTGTTGGACTGGATGGGCCATTGGCCTGAGCCAACATTGGCTTCTCTTATGTTCTTATAAGAGGGAATTAGATAAGCATGTAGAGCAGAGGTCCATCAGTGGCTATTAGCCACAAGGTATAGATAGGAACTCACAGGCTGGGGTAGGTTATGCACTGTGTACTTGGTGCTTGGGGGGGGAGTCAACAGTGGGAGGGCTTCTAATGTCCTGGCCCCACTGCTGGACCTCCTGATGGCACCTGGTATTTCTGGCCACTGTGTGACAGAGTGTTGGACTGGATGGGCCATTGGCCTGATCCAACATGGGCTTCTCTTATGTTCCCTTATGTTCTTATCAGTTCCCCTAAAGAAAATGGACTACAATTAGTCGGCGAGCTTCTATGGCAGAGTGGGATTTCGAACCTGGATCTCCGAGGTCCACAGAGGAATCAGCTTAAAATAAAGGCAGATTAAGATAGCACTGATCCCCCGACACCCTTTTAGAGGAGAATCCAGCCATGTAGAAACTGTCACAAGAGCCCGTGGAATGGCGACAACAGGGGAACTTGCCCCCCCTCCACTCCCAGCATACCAAAAGTGCCAAAAAGGCATAGGAAAGAGAAACACAATCACCTGTTGAGACCACGCCACTGGCCTGATTGAGCCATCTTGGCAATCTTTGAAGGGTTACATTTCCCTCTCCAATGGCGTCAGGGGCCACAGGACCCACCTGCAGTTGCTGTCATGTCCAGTGCGGCGCTTAGACTGCCAGATAAACCCTGGGCTCTGTGTCTGTCCCCAGGGACGGATCACTCACTAGGCGAACTAGGCGCTCGCCTAGAGCGTGCCGGCCCTTCAGGGCGCCAAACTGGCACACACACACACCCTGTTCTGGTTCAGCTGCAAACA
>NW_015175391.1:595484-597070 GCF_001447785.1 Gekko japonicus | reverse complement strand
GGGTCCCTAAGCGGAGGCAAAGAAGAACCTAAGGGGGGGGGGGGGGTATTACACAAGGACACTCAAGTTGCAACTGACTTATGGCAACCCCAGCAAGGAACTGTCAAGGCAAGTGAGAAGCAGAGATTGTTTGCGACTGCGAATGCCTTTCTTTGCAGAGTCCTCCTTGGTGGAAGCCAGATGTGCAAAGCAGGCAAAGTTACAAAAGCAAAAGTGAGTGTTAAGAGCATGGGTCCAGGGGAACAGGAGGTCTGGGGTACAGATCCAATTAATGGGTCCAAGCCATGGTGGGCTCATGGGGGGGGCACCAGAAGGGATCCTTGCCTAGGGTGCAAAATAAGCTGGGGCCGGCCCTGTCTGTCCCTCCAAGCACAGCCAGAGATGGGGTTGCCAGAGCACTGGCAAACAGTGGGGGACTGGGGAGCGGGATCTTCCAGGAGCAAGGAAGAAGCCCAGGCCACGTTGCTGGTGACATCAGTTCTGGCGTGTGCTACGTGATGATGTCACTTCTGGTACAGGCTGGAAGTGACATCACTGTGTCGCTGGCGACATTGGCCTGGGCCTTCCTACCCTGCCAGTAAGTCCCTACACCGGCCAGCTGATCGACAGCAGGGACAACAGCTGCCGACCTCATCAGAGCTTCCAATGGAAAGGCAGGAAGTGAGGCGCCCTCAGCCCTTAGAAGGAGCCATCACCAGCTTGGGATGTCCTTGCAACTTAAAAGGTAAAGGTAAAGAATCGCAGCAAAAGGAGTTTTGGTAGCTACGGGGCAACAGTGTGCTGGAAGCGGTCTGAATGCAGATTAAAGGTAAAGGTTCCCTTGCTCGAAAGGCAGTCGAGTCCGACTCTAGGGTTGCGGTGCTCATCTCCGTTTCAAAGCTGAAGAGCCAGCGCTGTCCGAAGACGTTTCCATGGTCATGTGACTAAACACAGAGGCGCACAGAACGCTGTTACCTTCCCACCGAAGCGGTACCTGTTTATATACTTGCAATTTCTTGCTTTCAAACTGCTCGGTTGGCAGGAGCTGGAACCAGAGACGGGAGCTCACTCCATCATGCGGCACACTCAGGTCTCGAACTGCTGAACGACCGACCTTCCACAGCCTGCAGTTCAGCGTCTTAACCACTTGAGCCACCGCAGCTCCTTGCAACTTACTACCTGCTTAAAGACTGTACCTGTGGGGGGGGGCAGGGGGCGCTGTTGGGTCATACACGGTTTTGTAAATTGTAGGTGTCTTTCATTTTGGAAAACCTGCTCTGAATCCCCAGCATGGGAGAAAAGTCAGATTAAACTATCCTAATTAAACAGGAAATTAAATCAGTATAAATGGTGAACTGACAGCTGAAGTGGGCTTTGTATCAAACCTTCTGTTAATTCTTTCGATAACCCCCGCTTCGGGCTCAAGTTACAACCATATCAGACAGGGACTGAACATCGGCCCACAATGGCAAAGAAACACTGCACGACTGAGAAACAAACGTTATAATGGCCTCCTTTAAGTTTACTCAGCACGTTCTAAGCATTTTTTATTTTCCTTTTTTAAAAGAAAAACTGGGCTAAGATGATTTTTTAAAAGCAATCTAGTC
>NW_015175391.1:587348-595045 GCF_001447785.1 Gekko japonicus | reverse complement strand
GATCCAGACTGACAGGCGGCAACTTTTCAAGTGCCGAAAAGGCATCGAGGGCAGGGAGAAGCGCTCCCATACCCGCTGTGCCATGCACCAGATCCAGATCTGGGCTTTGCGGCAGTTTTCAAAGAATCACAACTGCGTCTAAAATGGCACAGCATGGATCCATGGCCATCATATTACGTTTGGCTCAAAGTGCCACAGTAAAGGGAGAAGATGTTTTCATGAAGCTATATTCACCCAAGTGTTTACTTTTCAGATCCCATCGGTTCCTGCCCGGGGATTAAAACCACAGGGGAAGGCCCTCCTGACTGCCTCAAACAATCAAAGAGGTGCATTCGGTAGGTATACAAGAGAGGGTCTTTTTGGTGACAGCCCCACAATTATGGAACATAGGAACATAAGAGAAGCCCATGTTGGATCAGGCCAATGGCCCATCCAGTTCAACACTCTGTCACACAGTGGCCAAAAATACCAGGTGCCATCAGGAGGTCCACCAGCGGGGCCAGGACACTCGAAGCCCTCCCACTGTTGACCCCCCCCCAAGCACCAAGAATACAGAGCATCACTTGCCCCAGAGTCCCTATCTATACCTTGTGGCTAATAGCCACTGATGGACGTCTGCTCTTAACATAAGAGAAGCCAATGTTGGATCAGGCCAATGGCCCATCCAGTCCAACACTCTGTCACACAGTGGCCAAAAATACCAGGTGCCCTCAGGAGGTCCACCAGTGGGGCCAGGACACTAGGAGCCCTCCCACTGTCCCCCCCCCAAGCACCAAGAATAAGGAGCATCACTTGCCCCAGCCTGAGAGTTTCTATCTATACCTTGTGGCTCATAGCCACCGATGGACCTCTGCTCCATCTGCTTATCTAATTCCCTCTTGAAGCCATCCATGCTTGTAGCCGCCGCCACCTCCTGGGGCAGAGAGATGCGCCTTGTCTCCACACTCTCAGTCTTTAGGAAGCGGCTGGAGATGGTTTTATTGAGGTTTGCATTTAGTTAGGTTTACTAGCAGTCCCGAGTTGATCTTAAAATTCTTGGTTTTTATGATTTTGATGTATTTTAGGTTTTATCTCTGTTGCAAACGGCCTTGAACTCTCTTAAGGAAGAAAGGTAGCTAATCAATGTTTGAAACAAATGAAATCAATTTAGAAGCTTTGTTCCTTTTGACCTCAGTGGGGCTCTTTGCACAGGGATTCAGCCCGCTGAGGAGGAAACTAAATAAACGTCACGGGGAACCCGGGTACATAAAATACTCCCTGCAATACCGCTTAGCGGCTGCATTCCATTCACAGATCAACCTGTGTTTTGCATTTTTATGTAAGGATTTAATTTTTATATAATTTTTATTATTTTAAACAAAACAGTAAAGGTTCCCCTGCTCGAAAGCCAGTCGAATCCGACTCTAGGGTTGCGGTGCTCATCTCCATTTCCAAGCCGAAGAGCCAGCACTGTCCGAAGACATTTCCGTGGTCATGTGGCTGGCATGACTAAACACCAAGGTGCACGGAACGCTGTTACCTTCCCACCGAACTGGTACCTATTTATCTACTTGCACTTTCCTGCTTTTGAACTGCTAGGTTGGCAGGAGCTGGAACTAGAGATGGGAGCTCACTCCGTCATGTGGCAACCCGGGTCTCGAACTGCTGAACTACTGACTTTCCACAGCCTGTAGTTCAACGTCTTAACCACTTGAGCCACCGCAGCTCCAACAAAGCAGACAGAGAGACAAATATACACGAGAGTGATAATAGCAACATTATGTCTCTTAAACCACCTCATACATATATGTATCTAATTGCCGATCTTTCTACTATATACCCAACTGATATCTTTGCAAGCCTATATTTAACACTGCATTTTTAAAAAAATATTTAAGCAGAGTCTAAGCATTTCACTACAATTTCCCATCAATCTAGTTTTAAGTATACCTTAAAATTTCATAAGCAGATAAGGACTTATTTTGATGAGTAAGTAGCCTCTCCCTCCTCATTTAGGTTCAGGGTTCAAGGACCAGGTTTTTCCTCCTCACCAAGACAACAGCTAATAGCTGAAGGGCGATTCCGCTGCACTGTTGGAGCCAGAAAACTTCAAAGCCCGGAGAGCAGAAACTTCATCATACTCTAAACTTGGCAGTCTCACACAACAGCACTCTGGGGTACGGGATGGCCAGGGTTCCCAGCCTCCAGGTGGTGGCTGGAGATCTCCTGGAATTACAACAGATCTCCAGGCGACAGAGATCAGTTCCCCTGGCGAAAATGGCTGCTTTGTGTCAGGCAGCCCTGTCGTAGGTCTGGAATGTGGAGGGGTGCCCTCCCATTTTCTGTCTCAGCTCTCCCTGGCTCACCAACTGTTCGCTATCTTATGCCTGACCTTGTAGATGCTCCAGATGCAGTTTTACTGGGCTGGGAAAGTGAACGGTTTTAGCTTTGCCTGCTTGCTTTGCCCGCGCGCGAGAGATGTATCCATTGGCTCATGCTTACCGGGGAAGGGGGGGATGTTTGATTCTGGTATAAGTCAGAGGCCCTAGTATTGGCGGCCATTCCTGACACAAACTGTACACGTGTCTCTAGTACTGGATTTACTAATAAACATTTATCTTCTCATGAAGCCCTGCGTTGAGTAACCTGACTAAGGACCCTGACACTTTGGAAGGTGAACTCTGCATCATTGAAGTTCCTCTCCAAGCCCTGCTTTTCTCAGGCTCAACTCCCAAAATCTCCAGGTGTTTCTCAATTCGGAGCTGGCAGCTCTGCGTGCAGCCTTCTTAATTTTACCCTTCCCCCCGACACGTTATTATGCAAAATCCGGTTGATCAATTAAAAAAAAAAACATGGATAAAAGTTATCTGATTTTCAAGCTAAGCTCAGTCCTGGGGCCAACCTCAATACGGAAACGGTACAGGCTTGTAAATCTAGATGGTGCATTGAGAACCCCAGAAACGGCTGCCACAGGTGCTGGGGCCAATCACAAAACATTAGGAGGTTCCAAATCGAGGGTCCGTTTACGAGGCAGACAACCATTTCCCAAAGGGCACTCCCTGTGGACAGAGAGACGGTGCCTCCTGCATTCTTCCGAAGTATTTCCTGCTCCAAAGATTTGGGGAGAAAGCCAGGATTGGCTTTTGGGGTTGCTGAAGGAGGAAGTGGGCACCAGGAAACATTTTGATGGGCAGCATCAGGGCTCTTTTTGGGCAGGAACGCACAGGAACGGAGTTCCCGGTTGGCTCCCGAGTTGGCCACGCCCAGCAGGAGGAACTCATTAGCATAATAGGCCACACCCAACAGCAGAAACTCATTAGGATTGGCTACATTAGGGGTGTGTGGCCTAACATGCAAAGGAGTTCCTGCTACAAAAAAAGCCCTGGGTTTTGACAACAAACAAGGTAAACAGAATAAGAAGCAAAAGGTGGGTGTGGCTGGATAACCACACTTCTGGTAACATGGGGGTGTGGCCTAATGTGCTAATGAGCGGTGCTGTCAGGTTGTGGCCTAATATGCTAATGGATTTTGCTGTTGGGTGTGGCCTATTATGCTAATGAGTTCCTGCTGGGCTTTTTCTACAAAAAGAGCCCTGGGCAGCATGGTGCTTGTGCACCATGCCGGGGATTACCAATTTAGATCTTTACAACAACATGGAGAAAACGAAAGAAAGCGACGAAACGTCATCATCGGACTTACCAGCTACTCTGACTGTGAAGTTCCTGAGTATTTCCAGGGAGTGCCTCGTCCGACAACTGTACAGGCCCGCGTCATCGTAGGACACATTGATAATCCTCAACAACTTTTGCCCGACATGAGTCCGGTTACTAGGCGATATCCCGATGCCATCTTTGTACCAGAAGACAGACACAGAAGAACCTGGAGAGTCACAACGAAGCTCAATGGTATCTCCGCTTCCAAACACCAGTTCTTCGAGGAAATCGGGTTCACTTCGTAAGTAATCTAGGGAGGGAGGAAATTGAGAAGGCATTTACTTAATCACCCAAGGGATTTCCAGTCCAGCTTTTCTCAGGAAAGACTCAAAAGTGGGCCATAAAAAAAAAAACGCAGAGCAAGTACGCAACAGTTTTAAACCATCCAAAAATACTGGAACGACGATCCATAAGACCGGACAAATCCAACTATGTGGCATGGCTTAGGGAATTACGTTTTTAATCGGCACCCAGAACTCAGTGGAGGTGATTGCCGGATTTGTGGAGTTGCTGATGCAAACTTTCCACATATGTGGTAGAGTTGTAGTAGATCCCAAAGACTATTGGGAAATGGTTTCTAGAGCTACTTCTCAAGAAATTGGCAAGTGTTACCATTCTCTCCTAATTGTTTCCTGCTGGATTATGTAGGCCAGGGGGACCCAACATGGTATCGGTGGGTGCCACGCAGGGCTGTCAGTCCGAGGTCGTGGTGGGGGTTTCCATGGTTTTGGGGGCTTCTGCCCACCGCTGGCCAGCTGGCCAATGGGGAAACCCTGCCCCCAAACAGCCACATCCCCGATGCAATGACATCACCTGGAAGTGACGTCATCATGTCAGTGACGTCACAGGGACACTCTGGTTTGAGGGGGGAAAACTCTATGATAAATTTGCCCTCAAACCAATGCTCCCTCTAAGCTGTGGAGTCCTGTGAGCAAAAATTCTACTTTGTGAGCTCCTGGCGTTAAAGTTGTGAGCGAGCGATTAAACCTACTGCAGAAATTAGTTTGCTCTGGAGCCAACGTGCCTGAGCTGAGACAAAAATCAATGAGCCGGAGGCTAAAAAGCTGTGAGCTAGCTCACACTAACTCAGCTTAGAGGGAACACTGCCTCAAACCATACAGCTTTGCCCTCAAACCAGAACACCAAGAATGCCCCCAAATCCCCCTGCCAGTGACAAGGTAGGACCAGGCAACCCTAGTGCCATGGTGCCTGCCGATACCTTTTCTGGTGCCCGCCCAAGTGCTTTCAGAAAGTGGGCGGGCCCAGGTGAAGCTTTTGACCAGCAAGGTTTCTCATTGGCCACTGGAGAGTCGGTTGGCTGTGCAGGTTTTTAAAAACGTTGCTTTGCTGCCACCACAGCACGAGGATCTTCCCCACACGACTAAAAATAAGCCACAAAAGCCTTTCTGGGCTGGCTCCTCCTTCCGTGTCAGCCATTTTGTCGCTGTGCCCATCACATGGTGTCGGATTTCCAAAGGTGGCCACAGGTTAGGAAAGGGTGGGGACCCCTGAGGTAGACTCTCTTCCCAAAGGGACTCGAGGACTTGGTTTTAAATGCCATAACCTCCACAAGATTAGTCTTTTCCAGGTACTGGGAAAGGAGCAGAGCTCCAAATAAAGAGGAGTGGCTGGAGAAGCAAAAGAAACGCGTACAGTTGGATAAATTAACCTGTACGTTGAATGGTAAAAGAAAAATTAAGATGAGATAAATTGAATGTTATTCAGACTAGGGTGGCGACTTGAACCTAATAATGACGGTATGATTTGTGTATAGTGTCGAAGAGGCACTTGTAAAGTTTTGTATCCAGCTTTCTTTTTACTGATTTTTTTAAAAAAGAACTCCTTAGAGGCAGTGTTCCCTCTAAGCTGAGTTAGTGTGAGCTAGCTCACAGTTTTTTAGCCTCCAGCTCACACATTTTTGCTTTCGCTCAGGAAGGATGGCTCCAGAGAAAACTAATTTATGCCGTAGCCAAATTGCTCACTCACAACTTTAGTGCCAGTAGCTCACAAAGTAGAACTTTTGCTCACAAGACTCCACAGCTTAGAGGGAACATTGCTTAGAGGTTGTGCTGGGTAGTTTGGTGTAGTGGTTAAGTGCACGGACTCTAATCTGGGAGAACCGGGTTTGATTCCCTGCTCCTTCATATGCAGCTGCTGGTGTGACCTTGGCACGGTTACAAGTTTCCTCAGAGCTGATCTCGCACGAGCAATCCTTGAAAGAGCTCTCTCAGCCTCACCTACCTCACAGGGTGTCAGTTGTGGGGAGGGGAAGGGAAAGAGACTGTAAGCTGCTCTGAGACTCCTTCGGGTAGTGAAGGGTGGGGTATAATTCCAATCTCTTCTTCTTCTAAACAGGCTTCACCTCTGGGCCTGGGCACACAATGAAACATTGCCACACAGGCAATCCCGCTCCTCCTCCTGGAGGACAATGCAGGTTGGCCCAGATCGCCTTTCACATTGATCTATAAATCCAATCTCTCCTTCTTAATAACAAACTGAAGAGATGTGTAAAAAAACAAAAAACCTACATTTTGCCTCCCCTGCTAATTAAAAGCGGAAGCCACCAAAATTCCCGAGCCAAAAGACAAACCAAGCCAGAGAAGGGATGTGGAGGTGGGGGGAGAAGGCGCCCCTATTCTTCTGCTATCCAAAACCAGCTTCCAGCTGGGTTCACACCCCTGCCCCCTTCATTGTCATTCCAACTACAAACGCCCTAGATTCAGAGCAAAATTTTTACTCTCCAGTAAAAGACATCAGTTCTACTGCCTCAAAGAACAGACTTATCCCTCCCCTTCCAGTTCAAGTTTCAAAAAGCTCTTCTAGTTTTCAGTCCATTAATAAGAGCAATCACAAATGCCGCAAACGTTAGGCTAACTCCGGGGCACAAACGTCCTGAATTCAGATATATTCTTTTTTTATATATAATATTTTTAATTGAGTATATCCAATCTACATATTCGACTGGCTTTTGAGCAAGGGAACCTTTACCTTTACCTATGGGCGCTATAGAGAAGAACTCTACAGCGGGACCTAAATTCGGAGGTCTGGGGGGGGGCACACTCTTCACCTCCTTGCTATGTCCTAATCTAATCTACCATGTAACACTTGTATAATATTCTGCTTAATCATATTTGGAATCCAAGTCTAGTCTTATACTAATAAACCCAATTTTCAGTCATTTTTTCATAGTCACGCTTTCTTCCTAAAATAAAACAAAGATTTGTATAAAGAGGAGAGCCTTTCCAGGGGAAAACTATTATTCCTGGAGTATATTTCAAGCAGTGTTTCCTCTAAGATGAGTTAGTGTGAGCTAGCTCACAGTTTTTTAGCCTCCGGCTCACAGAGCAAACTAATTTATGCAGTAGCCAAATCAGTCACCCACAGCTTTAATGCCAGTTGCTCACAAAGTAGAAGTTTTGCTCACAGGACTCCACAGCTTAGAGGGAACATTGATTTGAAGCATCCACCATTATACCTAAATAAACCAAAGGCTGAAGGTCAAATACTTTGGCCACCAAATGAGAAGGGTGCACTCACTGATACTTCAGAAAGCCAGTGTTGTATAGTGTCGTATAGAGTGTCGGGCTAGTATCTGGGAGACCCAGGTTTGAAGACCATTCATGCCATGAAAATGTGCTGGGCATCGTGGGGCCAGTCACCCTTTTCAGCCTAACCTACCTCACAGGGTTGTTGTGAGCAGGGGTCATTTCGTAGAAAAAGAGCTAGGGGAACTCTTTAGCATATGCCACACCCCCTGACATCAGGGGCCCGACGGTGGACCTGCAAGGCCAGCGGGAGTGCAAGGAAGCCCCGCCAAGGCCCTCCCTGGCCCCAGGCAGGCAGGGGTGGGGAGAGGCGGGGAGGAAGCAACTTACCCTCCCTCTTCTCCTGCCTCCTCCTGGCTGAATGAGGGCTGGAAGCGGGGCGGCCAGAAGCAGGGGGCGGGGCTTTGTCATGTGCCCGCCCCCTGCACCTCACCCGGGGAAACTGTGTTCCCCCGCGTTC
>NW_015175391.1:586846-587129 GCF_001447785.1 Gekko japonicus | reverse complement strand
ATGCCAGGCTCGCTGCCACCAGGGCCAGGGCTTTCTCAGTGGCGGCTCCATACTGGTGGAATGAGCTCCCGGAAGAGATCAGGGCCCTGTGGGATCTTTTACAGTTCCACAGGGCCTGCAAGACGGAGCTCTTCCACCAGGCTCCAACTAAGGAGCTGCCCTACCACTGCCACCAACGACTATGGTTGTGGGTCTGAGATCAAGCCATACCATCAGGAGACTTAAGAGGATCATAAGAACATAAGAGAACATAAGAGACGCCAATGTTGGATCAGGCCACAGG
>NW_015175391.1:577072-586764 GCF_001447785.1 Gekko japonicus | reverse complement strand
AAGCCCTCCCACTGTTGCCCCCCCCCAAGCACCAAGATGACAGAGCATCACTTGCCCCAGAGCCCCTATCTATACCTTGTAGCTAATAGCCACTGATGGACCTCTGCTCCATATGCCTATCTAATTCCCTTTTGAAGCTTTTGATGCTTGCACTGGAAACTGCCTGCATTGGATCACTGCACTGGAAACCGCCTGCTTGTTTACATACTGTTGAACGCCATCTTAATTAATGAAGAAATTACCACGAGCACTTTATGATTTTATGTTTTATTGTATTTGACTATTTTAAATGCTTTTATGTGGATTTTATGGTATTTTTTAACCGACTAATGTAAGCCGCCCTGCGCCTGCTTGCTGGAAGGGCGGGGTATAAATTGAATAAATGCATAAATAAAATAAAGCATTGCACATGTCTGCACCCCGTGCTACCCTAGTACATGCCTCTCTAATTTTTTGCCATCGGAGAAGCAGGAGAGAGAAAAAAATAAAAGTTGAAGGTAGACAAAAATTTAGCAGCAGACAGACAGATGTGTATTATTCAATATTTGTCACGCCGGTTTCTCTTTCCATGGATCATATTGTCCCCATAAAATCTATGCAATTTTTGTGTACCCATAAGAAGAAGAAAAAGAAGAGGAGATTGGATTTATACCCTGCCCTTCACTTGGAGTCTCAGAGCGGCTTACAAACTCCTCTCCCTTCCCCTCCCCACAACAGACACCCTGTGAGGTGGGTGGGGCTGAGAGAGCTCTTGACAGAACCTGCTCTTTTGCAAGGACAGCTGTGCCAGAGCTTGTGACTGACCCAAGGTCACATCAGCAGGTACAAGTGGAGGAGTGGGGAAACAAACCCGGTTCTCCCAGATTAGAGTCCGCGCACTTAACCACTCCACCAAACTGGCACTACACCAAACTTAGGACTGCCAGAATGGTTGGATAGTAAACGAAACCTCATAACACTGAAAATACTGAACTCTTTAATACTGTTTTGTTATTAAACAAACGTGTGGACATTACTTGTCACCAAAACCATTTACATTGAAACAAAAACATCTTGAAAACGTTGCACGCGTCCACAATATAAGAGGGTTTTTTCCCCCACTGCTCCCCAAACTTCCCAATATTCCCACTAGAAAACCTGAATAAGTCCTCAGACTTTTCCATGCTGTACATCTGGGATGAGTGAAATCCTCCATAAGGCTGCGTTCAAAGGCATTCAGTAAAGCCGGAAATTCAGGAGGGACATGTTCGTTGCATCGATGACACTGTCTAACCATCTCATCCTTTGCCATCCCCGTCTTCTTTGACCTTCAATCTTTCCCAGCATCAGGGTCTTCTCCAGTGAGGGCTCCCTTCTCATTGGGTGGCCAAAGTATTCGAGCTTCAGCTTTGGTATCTGGCCTTCCAGGGAACAGTCAGGGTTGATTTCTTTTAGGATTGACTGATTTGATTTTCTTGCAGTCCAAAGGACTCTCAAGAGTCTTCTCCAGCACCATAGATCAAAAGAATCTATTCTTCGGCGCTCGGCCTTCCTTATAGCTCAACTCTCTATACCTTGTCCTATCTATACCTTGTGGCTAATAGCCACTGATGGACCTCTGCTCCATATGCTTATCTAATTCCCTCTTGAAGCCGTCCATGCTTGTAGCCGCCGCCACCTCCTGTGGCAGTGAATTCCATGTGTTAATCATTCTTTGGGTGAAGAAGTACTTCCTTTTATCTGTTCTAACCCGACTGCTCAGCAATTTCATGGAGTGCCAACGAGTTCTTGTATTGTGAGAAAGGGAGAAAAGTACCTCTTTCTGTACCTGCTCTATCAGTGCCTGAGCCATAGTGCCTGAGGGGAACCTCCATATTTAGAGACACTAATCCTCTGAATCCCAGAGACAGGAAGCAACATCAGGGAAGGCCTCAGCCTCTATGCCCTGTTGTTGACTCTCCAGAGGAACTGGTTGGCCACTGTGTGAGGCAAGATGCTGGACTAGATGGACCACTGGTCTGATCCAGTAGGGTTCTTCTGATTTTCTTCTCAGGGGAAGGCCTCAGCCTCTCTGCCCTGTTGTTGGCCTTCCAAAGGAACTGGTTGGCAACTGTGTAAGACATGATGCTGGACTAGATATATCACTAGTCTGATCCAGCAGGGCCCTTCTTATGTTCTTATGCAAGAGGGTAAATAAGATGAATGCAGGCATTTGTTGTTGTTCAGTCTCACAGTCGAGTCCGACTCTTCGCAACCCCATGGACCAGATCACGCCAGGCCTTCCGGTCTTCCGCCGTCCTCTGAATTTTGCTCAATTTCACTTCGTCCTTGTCTGAGCCAGTGAGATGGGGAGCCCTTTTGCACTCAGCACTGCTCTTTGAGAAACACAGCTTTCTCTCAGTTGCATAGGATCTGAAGACTTTCTCCTCTCCTTGACTGGGCCAACCTTCTCACCTTTGCCTGCCCTTCTGTGATCTCCAGATAGGACTACCATAATATCTCTATGTGGAACTGCCCTTGAAGTCAACCCAGGAAGGACAGCTGGTTCAAAATGCGGCAGTGTGCCTTCTGACTGGGGAATGGAATTATTCACACGGCTTTTACGGCGGCGGCATCTCCCATTCAAGAACAGAAAAATTATAGAAAATACTTCATAAGAGGGGTTTTTCCAGCACTCCCCCAAATTCTCCCCCCACCTCCAAATCCCCCCCCCCATTTTTTTCTGGCTTTTTCTGGGCATTTGCATTTCTACCCACTCCTATTACTATAATGTCTTTAATCATTTATATTGCCAAATTTATTTCAGCAGTGCTTGAAGTCCATGCGAAATTTGGTAACTTGGAAGTAAGGCAATTCTTAGGCAGATCTGTCCTGCCCTTGATTAACAATCGTGTTGGCTTGTGGTGTCTCCTTTCTGGGTAATAATTCAGTCTCAAACTTATTCTGAAATTATAGCAACCGATGGGTTTATATGATTTTTAAACTTTGTTATCATGTAAGTTTTCATCTACCGTTGTTTTGTTTATGTTTGAAGTAATTTATTTCCTTTTTCGCCTCTGAAAGCCAATGTGCTTAATAGACTCCCAGAGAAAGAAAAAAAGAAAGAAAGAAAGAAAGAAAGAAAGAAAGAAAGAAAGAAAGAAAGAAAGAAAGAAAGAAAGAAAGAAAGAAAGAAAGAAAGAAAGAAAGAAAGAAAGAAAGAAAGAAAGAAAGAAAGAAAGAAGCTTATATTATATGGTCAACTGAACTATTTCTGTAAGGCAGAACTACTGTGATTTATAACTAAATGGAACATTTACACTATCCCTCTAGATCTGACACTGTACCACTGACCAGAGCCTGGCAAACACAAAAAGATGTTTCAGGTTACTGGAATCTTAAAAACAGAGCTTAACAAGTACTGCAGACTCAGTGACTGCGTAGAGCACAAAGACGCTCTAGACCTGCATCAAACACTTCTAGAAGCAGCATATATCTGAACACAGTCCTGAAAAAACGAATACGCTTACAGACACTTGATACCAAACCCTATTCAAATAGTTAGATTCAGGTCCAGTAAAGCCTTGGAGGCTACCAAGAGTTGCAGGGTAACAAAGTCTGAGTCCAGTGGCTCCTTTAAGACCAACAAAAGTTTTATTCATGGTATAAGCTTTGGTGTGCAAGCACACTTCTTCGGATGCAGGGTATAAGCGTCTGAAAATCGAAGCTCCCTTCAGATACCTTCACCAGAGCTTTGAGTATCGAAAGCTCATCGCCTGAAACTCTTGTCGGTCTTTAAGTGGTCCTGGATTCAAATCCAGCTGTTTTACTGCGGGCTAACATGGCTACTCTCTGAAATGATTTAAATAGATGTGTCAAAGACACAGTTCGCACATTAGTTTTTGCCATGCGTGAATAAGTAAAGAACTTCTGAAATGAACAGCAAGTCATGCGAATCATGCTGACATGAAGTCTGGGTGTATGGCGCAGGGGGCTTCTGGCAGTTCTGCCCCCCCATAGAGACGGAAAACCTAAAAACACACACACAAAAAAAAACCCCTTTGCCCGCTGTAGCCCGATGCTTGGATTTTGCCGGCTGAGGACAAACCACTTTTTGTTTTCTCAGCGCTTTCCAACTTTTCCAGGAGTGAGAGCTGGTTGTGATCCAGGCAGACGAAAGCTGTTTTCATGGGCAGATGGATTTCCAGGAGATGAAAAAGGGAAATGGCCACGCTTGATTGCCAGGTAAAGGGTAAATTATGTGAAAACAGAGTCAACTGGTGGTGGGGGGTTAGGGTTGCCAAGTCTGTGTTGAAAAATACCTGGAGACTTTGGTGGTGAAGCCAGGAGAGGGTGTGGTTTTTGGGAGGGGAGGGGCCTCCACATAGTAAAATGCCATAGAGTCCACCCTTCAAAGCAGCCATTTTCTCCAGGGGAGCTGATCTCTGTCGGCTGGGGATCAGTGGTAAAAGCGGGAGATCCCCAGGCCCCACCTGGAGGCTGGCAACCCTATGGGGGGTTCCCCCTCGCCCTCGCCCACCAGGTGGGGCCTGAAGATCTCCTAGAATCACCCCTGATCTCCAGACGATAGAGATCAGTTCCCCTGGAGAAAATGGCTGCTTTGGAGGGTGGGCCCTATGGTATCATAACCCGCACTCTCTCCCCTCTCCGAATCCCACCCTCCTCAGGGCTCCACCCCCAAATTTCAAGGAACGCCCCCATCTAGAGTCGGCAGGCTTACTAGGGAGGCATGCGGCGAGGTGTGATGGCTCTGAGCAGTGGCGCAGAGGAGCACGACCAAGGAAGCTCCGACACCCCACCCCATCCACACAGCACCCGTACGCTGTCCCTTTTCATTACGCTTTGTAGGCCCTCGGCAGTGTTGCTCACAAGGGTGCAGGAACCTGAAGACTGCCACATCCTGTCGTCTCCCCCCCCCCTTTCTCTACCAAAGCAGACCCATCCACCGGGAAATACGAGAGTGTTTTCACCTGGGCTGATTTCGCACTAGAGCAGCCTCGATGTTGCGCTGCCGTTTGCCCCGATACAGTTGGTCAGTTTCACACCCGAAGCTGCAGGGCTGTATTTTGACTCGCGGCTTTGCCCGATTTTCCCCGCAGTTTCATAATCCTGTTTTTTGAGGATCACGAAACTGCGGAGGAAATCAGGCGAAGCCGCGGGTCAAATGGAGCCCCGCGGCTTCGGGTGTGAAACTGACCAATAGTATCAGGGCAAATAGCGGCGCAACATCGAGGCAGCTCTAGTGTGAAATCAGCCCTGGAGTTACCTCTTAGGCAGCCCGATTTGCAGAGCATCTGACCAGGAGGCAAGGACAACGGCGCTATGACTCCCGGAACCAGGGTATGTAAGCCGCTTGCCAGAGGAGCCAAAAAGAAGGCAGAGTCTCCTCCCAGTAAGCAACCTGGCTATAAAACCTTCCAAAATCCTGGCTTGCCTCTGAAGCAGGGGTCTCCACCGTGGCGCCTGCCAGCTGTTTTTAGAAAGTGGGCAGGACCAGGCGGGGCTTCTGCCCAACAAGGCTTCTGCTTGACCTCTGGAGATTCGACGGGCTGTGCGGATTTTGGAAAACACGGCTTCGGCGGCGGTTGCCACCGAGCCACAAGGATCTTCACCGCAGTGTTCCCTCTAAACTGAGTTAAGCGTGAGCTCTGTCACCATTTTTTAGTCTCCGGCGCACACATTTTTGCCTTCACTCAAAAAGGGACGGCTCCAAGCAAACTAATTTATGCAGTTAGCCACACTGCTCACTCAGAATGTTAATGCCAGTAGCTCAGAAAGTAGAATTTTTGCTCACAAGACTCCACAGCTTAGAGCAGTGATGGCGAACCTTTTAGAGACCGCGTGCCCAAACTACGACCCGAAACCCACTTATTTATCGCAAAGTGCCAACACGGCAATTTAACCTGAATCCTGAGGTTTTACTTTAGAAAAAACGACTCATACACTAACTTAAGATGATCCAAACAAAGTAAGGAAAGCAATCCCAAATGCTTTCATTGACTTAAAATTATTTGGCAGAGAATTCGACACTTTAATGATGGTCTGGGCCTGGCTGGGGCGATGGCACGCTTGCCCACAGAGAGGGCTCTGAGTGCCACCTCTGGCACCCGTGCCATAGGTTCGCCACCACTGGCTTAGAGGGACCACGGCTTTCACCGTGCACCTGGAAGTCAGCTGTGACAGCCATTCTGTCATGTCAGAATTCCAAAGGTGCCCGTGGTCTCCAAAAGGTGGGGGGGCCTGCTCCAAAGTCTCCACCACCACCACCCCTCTGCAAGACAAAAATCCTCCATTTTTGCTCTGCTATGATTATTCGAATGTTTAATCGAATTTCGGGACATACGCGATATTTGAATAAAACGCTTTTATCGTTGTTGTCGTCTTAAACGAAACCCTAGGAGAGTTATCATCACAGCCCAGAAGATCATTGGCTGCCCCCTCCCATTCCTGGAGGAATTGTATAGTTCTCGATGTTTGAAAAAAGCAAAGAACATTCTGCAGGATTTGTCACACCCTGGACATTCCCTGTTTGAACTGCTGCCTTCGGGCAGAAGATATAGGACAATTAAAACAAGGACAAACAGATTAAAAAATAGTTTTTATTTTTTTTTCCCCCAGACTCCATCCACTCTGGTTTATTTGTTTGCTGGCAAAAGGGTCTTTGGGAACTCTCAGCGGAGAGTACACAGTGTACTAGGAGACCCTTTTCTGTGTCCCAGGGTATGCTCAGCTGAAAGCACAGAACGTTACTGCATTCACCGAAGCCCGCGGTCCGCTATTCCTATGCAAATTGCTGCAGTATTGTCAAACTCCTCGGTTATGGCACGACAACGGCCCCTGCTTGCTCTGAAGCCCGGGGACGGCCAAGGACAGCCTCGACTCGGCGATGCCTCCGGAATGGGAATATCGGCCTGTTCTCCTTCTTGGTGCTCGGGTCGCAGCCAGTGTTCCCTCTAAGCTGAGTTAGCTAGCTCACAGTTTTTTAGCCCCCGGCTCACACATTTTCGTCTCAGCTCAGGAAGGAGGGCTCCAGAGCAAACTAATTAATGCAGGAGCCAAATGGCTTGCTCGCAACTTTAATGCCAGTAGCTCACAAAGTAGAATTTTTGCTCACGAGACTCCACAGCTTAGAGGGAACATTGGTTGCAGCCCCCATTGCTAATGCCCACACTACAAAAATAAGGCTCCCTGGGAGAAACCGCAGCTTTGGGGGAAAGATTCCGTGGCATAATACTCTGCTGAGTTCCCCCCTCCAGCAAACTCCACCTTCTTTGAGTGCCACACCCTAATTTCCAGAAATTTCTCGACCTGGACTTGTCAACCCTTCACTCTTCCTTCCTAGGACAGGGACCCCATCGCTTGGGGGAAGGCCAGAGAGAAACCCCTCTGGCAAAGGCTCCCCAACTAGGCCCCCCCAAGTGCCTACAGCAGAGGTCCCTGGCCTTTTCGACTCTGTGGCCATCTTTGGAATTCTGACCCAGGGTGGTCAATGGCATCAATGCTCCCTCTAAGCTGTGGAGACTTGCGAGCAAAAATCCTCCTTTGTGAGCTGCCGGCATTAAAGTTGTGAGCGAGCGGTTTGGCTGCTGCCTAAATTAGTCGGCTCTGGAGCCACATCCTTCCCATGCTACGGCAAAAATGTGTGAGGTAAAGGTAAAGGTTCCCTTGCTCGAAAGCCAGTCGAATCCGACTCTAGGGTTGCGGTGCTCATCTCCGTTTCAAAGCCGAAGAGCCAGCGCTGTCCGAAGACATTTCCGTGGTCATGTGGCCGGCATGACTAAACACCAAGGCGCACGGAATGCTGTTACCTTCCCACCGAAGTGGTACCTATTTATCTACTTGCAATGTCTTGCTTTCGAACTGCTAAATTGGCAGGAGCTGGAACTAGAGATGGGAGCTCACTCCGTCATGCGGCACACTCGGGTCTCGAACTGCTGAACTACCAACCTTCCACAGCCTGCAGTTCAACGTCTCAACCACTTGAGCCACCGCAGCTCCTTTTAAAAAAATGTGTGAGCCGGAGGCTAAAAAAACTCTGAGCTGGCTCACACTCACTCAGCTTAGAGGGAACACTTCTTAGAGCAGAGACCCCCCCCTCTCGGCAATGCGAATCAGAATGCAGGAAACGATTTTATTTCATTGACTTCATTTCTACCCTACCTTTCTTGCCGGTGGGGACCCAAGGTGGCTTACATAACTCTCCTCTCTCACAACAACAACAACAATGACAACAAAAGTGTCCCTTGCACACAAAAGCTCATACCTTGAATAAACTTTTCTTGGTCTTAAAAGGTGCCATTGGACTCTAGATTTGTTTAACAACCACCCTGGGAGACAGGTTAGGCTAAGAGGGTACAGCTGGCCCAAGGTAGGGCTCCAAGGTCCCCCGGGAGGGGTTGCCCGCTCTAGAGGCCCCCAACCCGCCGGCCCACATTCAGCCGCTGGGGGGAATCCCACCCCCAAAGTGCCGGAATTGGGTTGACATGCCGGGTGACGTCATCGCGCCGGGCACGTCATTGGGGGACGCTCTAGCATTCAGCATTAAAAACTCTATGGTACCATAGAGTTTTAAAGCCGAACACTAGAGCCTCCCCTGACAGCGTGCCCGGTGGGATGATGTCCCAACACAGAGCTTCTTCGGACCCCCACTGAACGCCAGGTAGGGAACTGGCAACCCTAGCCCAAGGTCACCCAGCAAGCTTCCGTCGCTGAGCGGGGATTCAAACCTGGTTCTTCCAGATCCTAGTCTGAGACTCCAACCGCTCCACCGCACTGGCTCTCAAGCCAGGCGATGACCATGACAAGTCTACTCAACAGCACAAGGGACCCCGTGTCCAAAGAGAACCCTTCCCCCAGTATCAAGAATAACTAGGGGAAATATACTCCGAGCGTCTTGAAAACTGAACCCCCACGCACCCCAAAGGCAGAAAGTATGACTTAGACCAGCCTCCTTTGCCACGACATTTGTGAGCACAACGGTGCCCACCTCAGAACCCGTGTTCCCTCTAAGGTGAGTCAGTGTGAGCTCGCTCACAGTTCTTTAGCCTCCGGCTCACGCATTTTCGTCTCAGCCCAGGAAGGAGGGCTCCAGAGCAAACTCATTGATGCAGCAGCCAAATCGCTCGCCCACAGCTTTAATGCCAGTCGCTCACAAAGCAGGATTTTTGCCCACAAGACTCCCCAGCTTAGAGGGAGCCTTGCTCCGAACCAAACCTGCTTCTTCCCACAACTCTTTGAGAGGCTCTGCTTTTTCAGCACTGCTTGGTATTCCACAGGAGACCGAACAGTAATCTATTTATGGAGAGCCAAGCTATGGCATCCTTCCTAGGAACTTGCTGGTCTTAAGAAAGGTGCCCAGGGGTATTGTACACTTTTCATCAGAGTTTCCTGTCGTGGTCCGCATGAGTTCAGAGTGCACGGCGTACACCTTACCGAAGGAAAACTATTTGCATCAAACCAGGGACTTGGCTGCTCCACAGCCACCTGTCCACCCACCTCCCAAGTTATTTCAGGATATTCAGTCGGTGGGTAGGTGATGTGAAAGACCTCTCTCTGCCTGAGACACCGGTGAGCAGCTGCCAGTCTGAGAGGAGGAGAAGAAGAAGAAGAAGAAGAAGAAGAAGAAGAAGAAGAAGAAGAAGAAGAAGAAGAAGAAGAAGAAGAAGAAGAAGAAGAAGAAGAAGAAGAAGAAGAGGAGGAGGAGGAGGAGGAGG